>NC_134722.1:24522500-24822500 GCF_049634645.1 Pelodiscus sinensis
CATGTTTTTATATGCTGTCTTTTTACTTCTGTGTATGGTTATTAAACTGGGGAAGGCAGGATGTGTTAAACTAGGAGGTCTAAATCTTAATGCTGACATTCACTTCCACAATAAAGCAACCCACACAGATACTTTTTCATTTGATTTTTCTTTCTGTTTGTTTTCAACACGATCTCTCTAGTCTGTCATTCATGCACAGGCAGTTACTTGAGTTGAAAGGGCCAGCAAGCCAAGTCAGATAGACCTTCTTAGCTAAAATATCACTTGTTACCTGCAGGAATGTATAGGCGGTATTACGAACCACTGGCTTTTCAAGTCAGACTCTAACTGCTCCGCTCTTCATATGGGTCAGAAGGAGGTAATGTGCTGCAAAGGGACTGTGGCAAATGATCACATCCTGTCCATGGACTGAAACCATATACTTTTGTTAATATGGTCTGTCTATAGTAGGCTATGGCCTCATGGCATTGTGAAAAAACTGACTACCATCACAGTGAAGGAATGACATCTAATTAAACGTTGGAGCATACAGTGCCTCCTCTTCTTCAAGAGAATTCTTCAAGCTATGGTTTGCATATATTGTTGTTAGGGCTATCACAATAATATTCTCCTCATGCAGCTCCTTCAAAAATGGAGTGCAAGCAGTTAACTAGTCCCCAAACACCCCTGTGTGGGAGCCAAGTGTGGTAGTGTTCAAATGCACTGTTGAAGAAAATGGGACAGAAGAGCTGAGTGACTTCACCTATACCCACTAGTGACTCATTGCCAGAGCTGAGATTAGACGCTCTGGCTGCAATCCTGTGCTGAATGTTTTAAAGCATCACATTCTGTCATGAATCCAGGCACTTGAATAAGTTAGTGTTGTCTGGCTCAGAGGTAGCATTCTGTCATCAGTAACTAAAATGTATGGGTCCACCTGAGAGCACAGGTTTAATTAAGAGGTAACTTTAATATGCATCAACTATACAGAAGTTTTCAGCAATATCTCACAAAACACTTAACAAAGTTAAGGAGAAACTGAGA
Source organism: Pelodiscus sinensis (assembly GCF_049634645.1). Classification (NCBI taxonomy): domain Eukaryota; kingdom Metazoa; phylum Chordata; order Testudines; family Trionychidae; genus Pelodiscus; species Pelodiscus sinensis. The sequence goes on from NC_134722.1 coordinate 24,523,524, forward strand.
CACAGAGCAGCGCCACAGTGAATTAATGGTTGGGCACTTCCAGTGCTTGCGCCACTGCAGAAAGTGTCCTTCTACATGGACTGTAGTCTAAGGTAATCAGGAAAGTGTTTGTTTCCAGTATTGTTGCATTGTTATATCATTTAGTGCAGTGGTGCTCAAACGGTGGGGTCGGAATCCTAGGGCCAGTATTAGACTCACTAAATCCTGGGTGCTTTAGCCCAGGCTCAAGGTCTGCTCCCCTATTCCTGCCCAGGAACATGTAGTATTTTTTGTTGTCAGACAAAGGTTGCAGTGCAGAGAAGTTTGAGAACAGCTAATATAGTGGCGTTCATAGATGTGGTACATAATGCATCAGAAGTTGCACTGGGGGCCAACACTTGGTCTCTGATGGCATAAAACATCCAGTGGATGGGTGAAACCTGAAATAGAAGCACCTACATCTCCTACCACTCCTGGCTGTAGAATAGGTGATGCACCAAAGGTGATGGGAGCATGGCTTGGATTTTCCCAGCTATTAGAATGGCTTAGAGGCACTGGCTATGGTCACAAATTACACATACCCCTCTATGGCAGCATGGCTGGAGAACAGGAGAATTTGGGATTTGAATCACAAGTCCCTGGGGGTATGTCTACACTACCCTCCTAGTTCGAACTAGGAGGGTAATGTATGCATACCGCACTTGCTAATGAAGCCCGGGATTTGAATTTCCCGGGCTTCATTAGCATAAGCGGGGAGCCGCCATTTTTAAATCCCCGCTGCTTCGAACCCCGTGTAGCGCGGCTACACGGGGCTCGAACTAGGTAGTTCGGACTAGGGTCCTATTCCGAACTACCGTTACTCCTCGTGAAACGAGGTGTACCGGTAGTTCGGAATAGGCACCCTAGTCCGAACTACCTAGTTCGAGCCCCGTGTAGCCGCGCTACACGGGGTTCGAAGCAGCGGGGATTTAAAAATGGCGGCTCCCCGCTTATGCTAATGAAGCCCGGGAAATTCAAATCCCGGGCTTCATTAGCAAGTGCGGTATGCATACATTACCCTCCTAGTTCGAACTAGGAGGGTAGTGTAGACATACCCTGACTGAGATTTGTCTTTATAAGGGACAGCTAGAACAGCAGATACCAACCTCCTAACACCTACCTCTGGTGTGCAGCTCTAGGGGAATTCAGATCTGTATCAAATTCTGAGCCTCACTAGAGGTTATCCTGAACCCCCAAACCTGAATATCACTGGAGTCTGTGACTCAGGGAGTCTGTGACTCTGTTAAAGAGTGAGGGTATGTCTACACTACCACCCTAGTTCGAACTAGGGTGGTAATGTAGGCAACCGGAGTTGCAAATGAAGCCCGGGATTTGAATTTCCTGGGCTTCATTTGCATATTGCCGGGCGCCGCCATTTTTAAATGTCCACCAGTGCGGACTCTGTGCCCCACGGCTACACGCGGCACGGACTAGGTAGTTTGGATTAGGTTTCCTATTCCGAACTACCATTACTCCTCGGTAGTCCTGGTATATTGATTTATTGTAGTCCTGGTATATTGGAACCAAACTATGCTTGATTGTGTCTGCTTCTATAGACCAAATGGCCAGGAATAGTTGAAAACACTCCATCTTTTGTGGAACACAGTAGATGAAATGTGACAATGTAAAATACAATGCATTAATTCCTCTACACGTTTGCTTTTAATACAGCATGCCCCAGTGTTTTCTATATTGCCCTACTGTGGTTTTTTTAAATCACTGACTTGTGTATTAGTGGTGTTGTGTTTATTTAAGAACTTGGGCCAAGATTATCCTGTAGTAAGTGAAGACTTTTCACTCCATGACTAAGTCTCTCCCATGAATGTGCCCCTGATTTGTGTCCCTGTTACTGACTTGGAGAAATGTACATTACTATTAACAAAGACTCTGTGAAGCACTTGCCTATGAGCAGCTACAGCACAGAATGCAAGACAAATTAAGAGCAGGAGTTTCTGTGAAAGGAGAGGAGCACTGCTTAAAAAAATCAATGTGAATGGTCAGTTGCTTAATACACTCCAGCAAACGTACATACCCCCCCCATCTCCATCAGCAAACCCACACAGAGTTTAAGAAGGTGCATGTGCGTGTGTGCAAATGCACTCCCCCATCTCCTCACACATGCACACACACAATGATGCACAATTCCCCCTTCCAAGTCATTGAACTTGAGTCAAATTTCTTTTGCCTGGCAGTGGGAGACAGAGCGGGAGGCTCCTTTGTGAGTGGCAAGTGTACATGAACACCACCACATCAACTGCCAATATGTTATGAGGCCTTGGTAACAATCTGGAGTCTCTGGGGAGCTTTGCTGCAGTTCAAGTGAGTATCAGACAGAGAGAAAACAATTTCTGGTGCCAATAATGCAGCACAGATGAAAAATGTTTTAATATTTGAAGCTGCTTTATGGCAGAAGCAATGACAGTGATGGAGTCAATGTCAGCTTTTTTCCTTTAAATGTCATCTTTCGACTATGAGTTTTTTCTGCTCTGGAGGCATGCAAGCCTGATGCTGACTGTTTGCAACCATTGATCATTGATTTTATTCTAAATGGAAGCTTGCCAGAAGACTAGAAATTCTGGAATTTATTAGGATTTCTTTAAGAGGCACTTTAGCTCAACAGTTCTCATTACTGTCTTTACAATGTTACTTATTTTTCTTTTTATGTCATATGATTTGTAAAGGGTTAGTACTCAGAGAACAATATACGATTAAACCATTGTGCACGCTGGAGTTGCCAGCTTAGGGGGAAAAAGCATTCTTACGAGATCTAAGTAAGTATTTGACTATTAAACAGCAACTAATGCCTGCTTAAGAAGCAAAAGTGCTATTTTGGAATTTGTAGACATAGATTTTGATTATATTGCAGTTCAATTGCAGCTTTGACTTAAATAAGGTCACTCTTAAATTAATAACTCCTAAATACATAAATAAAAATGCTAAAACATCGTTATATTTTGACATTTGGTACACAAACATCATACTATATGTACCGAATGCCAGAATATAATGAAAGTTTGTCCTGTTAAACTAATATTACTGATGGACAAAAATATCTTAGACTCTAATAGCATTTCAATATATTTATTTACAGTGACATTCTGAGCATGCCAACAAGGAGTGGTTTAAGGCTTTATTATATATTAACATTTTACATATTTGTGTGTGTATGTATAGGTGATTATTCTTCCTTTGCTTAAAAAAGAATCCATTTATGATTATACAGTAGGCTAAATGTTTTCCATTTCTGATGTGTTTCCATTGGCACAAGACTAGTTCAAACAGGTACGTTAGCTCTTGGCTGAGATGTCTGACATTCAAGCTTTATTACAGAGCAATGTATCCAGGGATTGTGAATTATAGTTAGTATCAGCCTTGGCCTACTAAAAACATCATTCAGCCTAGTTGATTATGAAATTTACTCTAGGGTTTAGGCTGCAAGATTCATCTGCTGAACTGATATTGTTTATTTGTGTAGTCACAAATGTGTTGCAGCTCGGACCAAGCAAAAATCATACAGAAAAATATGCTAGATGAAGAAGGATGACCAGAGTAATACATAAGAGTAAAGAACCAGAAGTGAAGTTTGTTGCCAGTGTTTAGATAAAACTCATTCTGGCAAACACTTTAATAAACCATCAAGTGGAGCACTTGAAATGTTAAAAAAAAAAAAACTTTTCAGAAAATGAACTGACCATCTTCAGGACAATCTTGGAAGCTGTAAACTGAGTTTCCAGTGTAGCAGAGCAGATCATATCCCACTGACTAGGTTGCTTTTAATGTTTGTAGATATCAACTGTCACAATCTGTAATAGCATAGTCCATAGCATACTGCCTGAACTGTAACTGGGGATACAGAAACATAGGAGTATTCTCTGCTTGCATCACCAGCACCCACTTTCGACAGGTAATACCTCCACACCTCATATTTGTTAACAAGTGTGCTCTGTGTCTGCAGTGGAGCCACTAAATTAATAAAAATGGCATATTTCCTCATTATTGCTGGATAACCTATGTTTACTTCTGTATAAACTGATGAGAGAAGACCCATTTACAATCAATCCCATTTACAATCAATGATCTGTTATTTTTGGCAATATTTTATACATTCTCATACAAGATCCTATACTTGCATTAAGTGGGAAACACTGACTATATACTCCATGAATGTTCCTGCAACCATGATCTTGGAAGCACCATTTAAAATTCACTGGTAATAGGAATGTCTAAGACCACAACGAAAGACATTATTTGCATGCATAGCTCACACACTTTTGGATGGCAGATCTTTGGAAATATTTCATCAAAAGCCCTGAAAGTTTAAAGGAAGCCTAATCCAAACTAGCTACTCCGTGCCGCGTGTAGCCGCGCGGCACGGGGTTCGAACTGCCGGCATTTAAAAATGGCGCCGGCCGGCTTTATGCAAATGAAGCCCGGGAAATTCAAATCCCGGGCTTCATTTGCAATTGCGGTATGACTACATTACCCTCCTATTTCGAATTAGGAGGGTAGTGTAGACATACCCTTTGAGACAATCTTGTACAGTATTATGAATTTAACAACTACACACTACGAAATCCAGAGAACCTACATGTCATTAGTGATATGAGATATAGTGTCTTTCAATACTTTGGGCCCATTTGTGAAACCCAAATTAATTTTTGTTTGGTGTAGCTGCTTAGTAAAGCCCATGGGACAACTCTAAATAAAAATCAATCACATAAGTAAGGGCAGTATGATTTATTGCTGGATCCAATCCAGCCCAGGCTGTTGATATAGGCAATGAATTATTATTTGGTAGATATTTACTGGGCTGGAGAAGGTGAAACAAAAGAGTGGCATCAGTCCTGTTACTGAAAGGCATCCCATGATAGAGGTCAAGCACTGTGGGCCTGATCCTCTGCTCAAGTGCCCATTGAAAAGTGGACACTGAATTATCTCCTTTCATGCAGAGATGGTATTTCTTGGGAAAGGGTGGGGCACATTATCAGAGTAGTGTGGGGATCCCTTCTTAGCCATGACTTATTCTGGGTTAGGCTGTCATTTCGGCTACAACTACACTGCACATTTATTTTGGAATAAGCTATTCCGGAAGACATATTCCGAAATAGCTTATTTCAAAATAGCATGTCTACATGCCAAAAGCTCATTGAAATAGCACTTAGCTATTATGAAATAGTGTCTCCACACTGGTTGGACGCTAAATCACATTTAAGGCCACCTAGAACTACTTCAGGCCGAGCATCAGGACCGCACTTACTTCCCGTGGCTGCTGCCTGAGGCTATCCGAGGCTCTTGCTTAAAGGGACCCCAACCCCCGTATAGCAGTGTCTCAGGCTCTTTTCCTTTGCCTACCTCCTTCAGGGACAGCAAAGCCTTTTCTCTGCCTGCTATGGTAGCCCTTGCAGATACCTCAGCTCTCTAGACATGGAGTAGGAGCTGCCTTTGGGTAGTTGACGGCTATTGCAGCTTGTGCTGCACTTCATGCAGCAGTTTCTGTAGGCTATTGTCCCAGAAAGGTGGTGAATTGAACTGCTGGAGTGGGGTTCCCTAGGCAAAGCGTGGGACAGGGGAAGGTTGTAAAAGCCCCCTCCCTGGGAGATTTTTTCAGTCCCGCCCTCACAAAGCCCTGCCAGGGTAAGTGAGGGGGTTTCTCCTGGTGTGTGTGGGGGAGAGGGGTTTTGGCCTTGGGGACCTCCCAAGGGTCCTGGCACCCCTGTGATTCTCTGTTTGTTTGTTTGTTTATTTGTCTGTCTCCTTCTACAGGTGGTGTGGGCCAATCAACACCATCTTGCTGCACAGGGTCAACTTCAGCAACATGGATGCCATCATCGCCGGCTTCCCCAACTACAGGGGGGCTATTGACAGCTCCCACATCCCCATATGGGCCCTCGACCACCAGGCTTCTGTGTACATGAACCAGAAGGGGTACTTCTCGATGGTCCTGCAGGATGTCATAGACCACCGGGGCCAGTTTATGGACATATACGTCTGGTGGTTGGGGATGGCGCATGATGCTCATGTCTTCCAAAACTCGAGTGAGTTTAAGAAACAGCACCATCCGGGTTGGGGATGTGGACATACTAACGTGCATGGTGGGGGACGGGCCTACCCTCTCTTGCCTTGGCTCATGAAATCCTACACCAGCCACCTTGACCAGGGAGCGGTTCAATGCCAGGCTTAGCGGGGCTGGCATGGTCATTGAGGGTGCATTTGGGTGTCTGAAAGTGTGGTTCAGATGCCTCCTCACCCGGCTGGATCATCCCACACATGGTGGCCATGTGCTGTGTCCTTCACAATATTTGTGAACAGAAGGAGGAGGCATTCCTCCCTGGGTTGGGGGAAGCGGCTGACTGCATTGGCAGGGCCTTCAAACAGCTATGTATGGCTGCCATCCGGCAGGCCCATCAAGGGGCTTTGTACATCTCGGAGACCCTGAGGGGGAGTTTCTCACAAGGACCTCTGTGACACTTTCCCCTCTCTGCCTTTCCTCTCACACCCTTCCCTTTCCTCCTTCCCCCTTTCCCTGTAGAGATAATAAAAAAGACAGTTTGTTTTGGAAAAAATAAACTCTGGGTTTTTTTTATTTGAGGTAGAGGTTACTGGGGAGTGACTGGGGAATGAACCTGGGAGAGGGGAGTAGAGGGGAGATGAGACCCTTGCAGGGGGTAGGAGGGAGCTAGAAAGTGGGGAGAAGAGGTGAGGACAGGATCAGGGCTGTGAGTAGGTGTGGTGCCTGGCTCTGGTGATCTCACCACCATGGGTGTGGGGGCCTTGGCAGACACAGTGGTGGTTGGTGGGAGAGGCAGGAGGAGAGGGAGCAGGTGCAGGTGCAGGCAGCATGCTGGTGACCAGGGATTGTACCGCCACACACATGATGCAGCCCTGATCCAGCCTCTCCTGCCAGGTGTCTCTCCACAGCTGGATATCTTTCTGAAGTCTGTGATCCAGGGTCAGCTCCATGGATCAGACTGCCACGAGATGCTCCCTGTGGTACTTGTCCATGTGCCTGCGAGTCCCTCAGGTTCTGGAGGCTGCCCCAGGTGGTGTCAACCATCTCCTTCTCACAGCTGGTCCAGCTTTGGATAATAAAAAGAGACAGTCAGTCATCCCAGGAGCCACTGAGCCTGAAGCCCAGCCCTCATCTCTGAGCCAAGAGTGAGAGTTCTCAGCTTAGACAAAGGCAATGTGCTTGGAGCAAGGCTATGTGCACTCTAGCCAGTGGGCCCTTGCCCGCAGGGCCTCAGATGTTCAAGGGGGGAGCCTCACTACCCTCCTATCCCAGGGTCAAGCAGGCATAGGAAGGTGCCGGCCAGACTGGGATCCTGCAGGTGGGAGGCGGGGCCACTGGGCAGCTGGGCTCCCCTCCATGCCACACAAACACTGGGTCTGGCAGTGGTCGCATTCTGCAGGGAGAGAACGTCTCTCCCTGCCTGCTGGAGAAGAGCGGGACATGGTGTTGGGGGGAGGCGGGATTTGTGTGTGAGCTGCAGATGCTCCTCTGCCTCGCTGCACTGTCTCTAGGAGTGGCTGCTGCCCTGAGAGTGTGGGCATGCCAGTGTGCCGTGTGCGGCTCAGCTGAGGGTGTGTGTGTGTGTCTCCGAGTCCCCAGCCTACTTCGAGTGGTGGCTTGTGGAGGGACGATGGGAGGCTGTTTCATCCCGGTGTCATGAGTAGTAAGGCAGGTCTCTCCAGACACCCTGTGGCCAATAGAACAAGGGTCTTCTGGTGCTGCCCGCTGAGGCTGTGTGCCCCGAAGTGCCGCTGCATGTGCTTCCATGTGCACAGACTGCTGCATGATCCTCAGGCCACAAAGGCTAAGCGAGGAGCATACTCCAGCCCCTCGCTTCCTGCCCCCTCCATTCTGTGTGCATAGGGAACATGATGGCACTCACCTGATGTGCCTTCCCAGGCTCAGACAATGCCTGGGACACATCTATTGTGTGGGGTACCAGTTCCAGGGCCAGCATGGTGACGGTCCTGGCCTTGTCCGGCTCCTCCTCCTCCTCATTGGTTCTGTCTCCCAGAAGGATGATGATGGACATCTCGAGCTCTGAGTCCACTACTGTGTTGGGGGGAGGCAGGCTGCCCTGCTCTCTAGGATGTGGTCCAGATTGTGAAGTAGGGGCAGGAATAGCGTTCTACCCCAGAGCGGGAGCTGTGCTTTCAGGTCCTGGCATATACCTGGCGGAGCTCTTTCACTTTCATCTGCACCTGCTTCTGTGTACAGGTGTATCCTGGGTTGGTCAGGCTCTCAGCCATCCAGCCATACATATCCCCATTCCTGCATCTGGTGTGGAGATTCTGGAGATTTGCCTCCTCTCCCCAAACTTTAATGAGGTCCAGGATATCTGAACCTCTTTCAGGCCCGGCAGGCTCCTAGGAGCTGTCTGACTGCTCCCTGCGAGCAGTGGAGAGCTGGGTGGGAATAGCGGACTGGCTCATTGTGGCCAAAATGCATCGCTGTGGCACCTGCTGGGTGGCTCAGGGCTGCCAGGGCCACCTGCGTGCCACAAGCCCTTTCCCCTGAGGCTTCAGGTTTAAGGGTTCTATCGGAAGAGGGAACTGTAGAGTTTGGTTGAGTGAGGCCAGCAGGGCACCATGGGAAAAGCTGAAGACCCCTTATTTCAAAATAACGGCAGCTGCCCTCTCTACACAGCCACTATTTTGAAATAGCTATTTTGGAAGAGGTGTTATTCCTCGCAGAATGAGGTTTACCAACACTGAAATAATCCACCCATTTTTTCAAAATAATTTTGAAATAACGGCATCTCTGTGTAGACATTCGCATAGTTATTTTGGAATAATGGACATTATGAACTACCCTTTATGAACTACCAACATAAGAGGCTGCAAGATATTGTTAGAGAAGCATTGGAGATAGTGATTCAGTCCTTGTGTTGCTCTGAGTAGGGAGTAAACAGCATGAGTCTATATGCACTGCAGCACACACTCTCCTATATCACTCATGTAAGGCTCAGCCCGTTGACTTTTCCCACCTGCTCTGCCCACCCACTTGTGTGAGACTGTGCATATAGGGGCTGCATCTCACTCATGATGTGAATAGCAGTAGGAGGCATGACCAAGTCCTTGCCTGGTCCTATATGAAGAAAAAGAAAATTTCAGCTTCCAGGATTTATAATCTAGTACCTTTCACTTAAAACAAAATAATTAAATTCTATTTATTTCAAAAATTTCCTATATATTATGACATAATATATATTAATACAACATATAGTCATCATAACAAGTTTTATATTACTAATTTTCATAGTGCTGGTTCTATAAAACATTTACAGTCCATACTTTGTACTTCTTCCACCTAACTACAATAAAATGCCTCCACTCACATTTGCAATAAAAAGTTGTAGTGTGCAAGCCCCTTGGAATGTCATGGGCTTATCTCCTCCTCATGGTCCTGACCCTTCTGAGCTTCATGTTCCACTGTGAAGGCCAGCTACTTAGAAACTGTGTCAGGCAACAGCCCTGCTCATCACTGTATGGGGGAGGATGTAGGAAGTCGAAGGCAGTTTGGAAGGAATAGCCTGAGTTTCAGCAAAGTCAGGCTGTCCTGAAAAAAGAAAGGAAAATATTTAGATATGAAAGGATTGTCTGGATAGAAGAAAAAGCTACTTCCGCATGAAAGGATTGTTTGGATAGAAGAAACAGCAAATCTGCCTTTAGAAAAATACAGATCAGGCAAGCAAAATGAAGAGAATGACTTTTGGCACTTAAACAAGAGACATTTTCAAGAAAGGTCTATATCAAAGTTCAAGGAGTAGCAGATGTCTTATAATGCAACTCATTTTCATACTACAGTATAAGCTTTCATCTGAGGTTTTGTTTGCATTGAGAAGAAGTCCTGTTTGAAAAAAAGCAATATTTTTTTCAAGTTTAAAATTTAAAATATATATTAACATTTGGGGAAAGGGGCAAGATAATTATTTTAGTTTTACAAAGCTGCAAAATAACTTAAATATCTTGGAACCAATAAAAGCAATAATTTACAAATCTATAAAAATAGAACACAAGAACAGATGATCTCCGCTTACTAACTAGCATGCTCTCCCTATTTTTGCAACACATAGTCAGCAACTGGCCAAAATATATAGTACATGTCCTAATTATTTTAACTTTTCCCACACTGAACATGAACTAAGCTAAATGACTACCTTACCCTAATGCAGTGTTTCTCAACCAGTTCTGCACTGGTGAGGCCACATGAAGGCAACCCAAATGATTAGGGGGCTGAAGCACATGACCTACAAGGAGAGGCTGAGGGATTTGGGCTTATTTAGTCTACAGAAGCGAAGAGTGAGGGGGGGATTTGCTAGCAGCCTTCAACTTCCTGACGGGAGGTTCCAAAGAGGATGGAGAGAGGCTGTTCACAGTAGTGATGGATGGCAGAACAAGGAGCAATGGTCTCAAATTACAGTGTGGGAGGTCTAGGTTGGATATTAGAAAAAACAATTTCACCAGGATGGTGGTGAAATACTGGAATGGGTTACCTAGGGAGGTGGTGGAATCTCCATCCCTAGAGGTTTTTAAGTCTCGGCTTGACAAAGCCCTGGCTGGGATGATTGAGTTGGGGTTGGTCCTGCTTTGGGCAGGGGGATGGACTCAATGACTTCCTGAGGTCTCTTCCAGCCCTATGATTCCATGGACCCGCTATGGGAAAGCTGCTGGTGGGCCTATGCCACTTTGTTTACCTAAAGCAGTGGTCACCAACCAGTAGATCAGGATCTACTGGTAGATCTTGGAGCCTGTGATAGGTGATCCTGATTGGTTTGGCTTGGAGCTAGAGCACTTCATCTGCCCTTCCCTCAACTGCTGTGCTGCTCCTGGTCTCGGCCTTGAAGTTGCCCTTACGCTTGGTGGGCTTCTGTTTGCTATTCAAGGTGTGGGAGGCAGAAGAGTGGGGCCACTGATGTCAGGATGTTCCCTTCCTCCCACCTCTGTACCCCATCTCCACAGAATGGGGTGGAGCCTTGAAAAAGGGGTGTGGTGGGGCAGAGCCTCAAAGAAGGGGTAAAGAAGGAGGTAGGACAAGGGTATTTCGGTTTGAAGATCCTGGATTGACTTAAATTGGAAAAGTGATCTTGCACTTAAAAAGACTGGAAACCACTGACCTAAGGGGTCTGTAGCCATGGCGCCTCACAGCTCCCATTGGCTCTAGTTTGCCATTTCCAGCCCAAGCAGGCCTGCAGAACACTTTGAGAAACACTTCCCTAATTAACAATTTCTGAACTAGCACACTTGTGAATAACCTTGTTCTGGAACTCTTACTTAAGGCACTGTGAAATATAAGCTACCACCATACTCTGCTGCAGTGCAATGGATAATTACAAGCATTCTTAATCAATACATTGGAGGAAAAGATTAATTTGGCTATGTCTCACTGTAGCCTTCTTGCAGAAAAGCTTATACAAATGAAGCTCAGCGTGGAATATCACTGTGCTTCATTTGCATAATTAATGAGCAGCTGTATTTGCGCAAGAGTCTTTTGCACAAAAAAGAGCAGTGTAGACAGCTCCTTTTGTGCAAAACCCCCCTCTTGCACAAGAGCCGTTCTTCCTGAAAAAATAAGGAAGAACGGCTCTTGTGCAAGAGGGTTTTTTTTGCTAAAAAAGGAGCCATCTACACAGCTCTTTTTTACGCAAAAGCCTCTTGCGCAAAAAATGGCTGCTAATTAATTATGCAAATGAAGCACAGCAATATTCCACGCCCAACTTCATTTGCATAAGCTTTTCCGCAAGAAGGCTACAGTGTAGATGTACCCTTTGTGATTATCTGTCATGTTCATGTACAATACAAGCAAATATTTATCAAGGATGCTCACAAACTCCATTCATAACAGAATGGAAAATGCTCACAAAAAAATTCAAGACTGTTTTAAGCAGGGAGTGGGTCAAATTTTCAACTGTCTCTTCCAAAATGTGTTGGCAGACATTGCAAAGGCACCAGTTCAAAGAAACTAAACCCAACATTTGTATGGATAAGGCAAGACACACATTTCTGCAAGCAAACATCTTTCTCACAAGTACATGATCACTTGCATATGCCTAACAGGCAATTGTGTAGATGAGTTTTCATTTAGATATAAAAATACATGTTTTCATAAACTGTCCTCACTAGTCATTTTGGAGACTCCTTTTGTAATTTGGCCTAAAGTCTAATAACTTTTTGCTGCACGTACTGGCTTTGTGTGTTTTTAATCATGAATCACTCCTTATCTGTGAACCAATCATATTTGCCTACTGGATTGCTTGTGAAGACCTCTTATTGCAATTAGCGTGCCTCAGAGGAAAAGTAAATAAACATTCTAAGAAACTACTATGACATAAAGGTTGATTTTTCAGTCATTCAGTCACACTACTACTGTGAATATGGGAAATTTTGAATTAAATGCCTCTCTGAGATTTTAATGATCTCAGTCAATAATGTTTTGATTAAAGCTATTAACACTTTTTTTTCTTTCACAGAGTATGAGTAGCCTAAAGGAAAATCTAGTACTGTGAAAAAGATTTGTTACAATGATATAGACCCAGGTAATATTAAGAACTGGGCTGCACCATTGTGTTCAAAGGAAAAGAGTGGATTATTTACCAATGGCAGCTGAAAACATAGCATGATACAGAATAGTCATTATGATAAGGCTGAACACACTACGGAGCTCCATAGGATTTGTTTTCTGATTATAAGGCATGAATTATACCAGTGACAAAATCACAGTTCTCACATCTTAATGCTTGAGGTGACGAATATGTCAGTAGCCATATTATACATATTTTGGGAGGTCTGTGTGCTGCAGTGGAATGACAGACAAGCTTTGCATTTCAAAAGATTAGGGTTTGAAATCTGGCTAAGACATAAGTGAACTGTTAAAAGTTTGCAACTAGTCTTTGCTCCTAATGGTTTTCATCCACAAACATTCATGTTTCACCCTGGTTCATTCAGTTAGTTCTTCCACTTTTTGTTTTAATAGGACCAAAACTTGGACAATAATCAATACTGTATGTCAATGCGTGTTCAGTATGAAAGTTGTATAAAGAAAATTTTATAGCTGCTATCCTTGACTGCGGCTGGTAATATCCTCTACTTAAAATGTATGTTACATTTTTAAATATGAATGTATGTGTGTGCACACACACGTCACTTTATTGGTCAAAATATCTGGAAAAATGTGTCTGTAATGTACATTTGTTGTGAGCGTATTAGAAATAGAGGTTTATTACAATTGTCCTAGCAGACATCTTTTCAGGTTGAAAAGAAGATGTTTCAAAGTAAAAGTGACCTGAGAAGCAAATTTCAGATGTTCACATACCAGGCAGTATCACTGTTTATACTCTTTAAACCACCACATCCAACTGTCCTAATTTTATTTGTACTCTTGAGAGAGTGGAATGGCCAAAACTTGATAAACCGAAAATCAAATACACAAAAACCTGTTGCATTTGCAAAGCAAATCCTTTACTTGGATTTAAAAATCAAAGCATGACTGATTCCCATCTTAATAGAGTCCAGCCTCCTTAACCTTCTTGCAAAATCCCCTTTCCAGCCCTTAATATTTGTTTTCACAGATGAAAATATGGCCTCTAGATATTAGACTAACAACCGTGTCAGAAAACTGGACTCCAGTATCAGATGGGCTCATTCCTAAAACATTAAACAAAAGTTATCTGAGCTGCAAATCTTGGCTGGGACAGAAAGGAAGAGAAAAGAGGACAGGTGTTACCTCCCTTAATGGAGACTCCCTGGTCCGGCAACATCCGTGGTCTGGCATGGACCATGGATGTTCCTGGACCACAGACCCCAGGAAAAGGGTGATCTGGAGATGGGGCAGGACTGAGTGGGGGGAACAGGCAACCCCATGTGTGTGTGTGTGGGGGGGGGAATGGGTGGAGTTCTGACCCCAGCAGTGGCTATGGAGCTCCAGCCCCAGCAGTGGTCTGGGAGTTTTGTCCCTGTCTCTCTGCCCCAGCCTTGTCTGCTCAGTTCCAGCCCCATCCGCAGAGCCAGGTGGCTGCTGAGCTCTGCCCTGGCTGTGCACGTCTGTCCATGGTGCCCTGGCCTGGCAGCCAAGGTGCCAGCAGCATCTAGAGAGCCCCGGGGAGCTGGGGCAGCAGCAGGAATTGTCTGGAGCTCTAACCTGGTGCCATCACAGGCCAGGAGGGGAGGGACCTTCACTGGTCCAGCAAATCCCCTTGTTCAGGACCAGTTAGGTCCCAAGGGTGCCAGACCAGCAAGGTCAAAGCTGTATATTTATTAAAGGAAGGGAACAGAAAGCAAACAAACAAAAATAAGTGTGTCCATGACACCTTCTTTGGAAATCTTTTCTTCTTTCACCTCCACAGCTGAGCCAAGGAAAGTGCAAAATGCTTCACATCTGGACTAGAGAGAGGACATTTTTCCAAATCTCATTTAGCTCTAGTGCAATTCTATGCAGAACACTACCAACCTGTCACTGTTATGCTGATTACAGATCCGCCTCTCCTCTTCCACTTGTCTACTTTTGTTCTGACAGCACCTCATGGATGTCCAGCTGATAGATAAAGCTCATCATGGCCAAAATAGACTTTTTCCCCCAAGCCTCTTTTTCTGTCACCAGCCAGAACATCCTTCTCTCTGTCACTCATAACTTACATTTTTTTTTCTCAGATCTCTTTAAATTTTTACGTTCAAGTTGTGTCTAAAAACTCTTGCTATTTTGTCCTCAGCCACGTTTCTAAAATCTGGGCTGCCTGTCCACACAGCTAAACCTCTTTGCTAGGCCCTCATAATTTTGTGTTTCCGAAGTTATGTCTACACTACCAGGTTATTTGAAATGAAATAACTCCCAAAATAGCTATTGCTTCACAAGCAGGAGTTATTTTGAAATAATGGGCTTGTTTTTTCAAAATAACAACAGGCTTGGTAGTGTGGACATTCACCTTGTTATTTCAAAATAAGGGGTGATATTTTGAAATAACTCCCCAGTGTAGACATGCCCATATGCTTCAATTGCCTCCTCTCCAGTCTTACCAAATCTTGTTTTACCCCACTTGAATCATTCAAAATGTTGCTGCAAAAGATCGTTTTCCTGACTCCTCACTTCAGCCAGCTCACCTCTCGCATTACATCGCCTGTTGCATTCCCCTTTCTACCGCCTCAAAAATAAATGACGTTTGTTCTTATTTAAGGCTCCTGATGGCCTATTCCCAATCAGCGATACACTATCTATATGTTAATTCTTGCCATTGTTCTAAAAATTATGCCATTTTTAATTGCTCATTTCAAAATTCCAGCAAGCATCTTTGCACTTTCTCCAGTGCTGACCTTCATGTAGGTGCTCCTCATCAAAATCTTCATGCCACCATATTACCCTCCTTCAAATCCCTCTTTAACATTCCGCTATACCATGTGGCTACACAAATCTCAAAAGCGGTTTGGACGCTGGTGTGCAGTGATCACTGCTTTTTGTGTAAACCACAGTCACAAGCCCCTTATTTCTCTCTTCTCTGGTATGTCTGCTACATCCACCTATTGTTTCTTGTCTTATACTTAGATTGTAAATGGTTTGGGGGAAGGGACCATCTCTCTTAGCTACTAAATATTTTTTAGAGTTTGTATATCTGTTTATTTGGCTGTTTGTTCAAGAACTTCTCCAAAATGGTAAGAGCTGGAACCACTAAATTTGTTATGCAGTTTCCTCATGTCATAACTTGAAGCAACGTAAGGGTTTGATTGTGCCAGGAAAATGTGATGTGTGTGGAATGAGATTGCTTCTCATAGAACCATACAGAAAAGAGGCAGGGGAAATGGACTGGCTGGGGGCCACACCCCTTTTCATCTGGGACTGCTCTAGCCCCAAGCCTTCCCTCCACTTCAAGCACCCTTTATGGAGGGCAGCGGGGGAAGAGAAGTTCCTTCCCCCAGTTCATATGGGGATGTAGCTGGCTGTTTCCCTTCACCACTGCCAGGGAGTGAGGGGAAAGTACACGCCTAGGCTGTGTCTAGACTACACCTCTCTGTTGACAGAGAGGTGTAGATTAGGCACATCGAAATTGCTAATGAAGCAGGGATTTAAATAGCCCAATTTTCATAAGCATAAACATGGCCGCCGCCTTTTTTTTTTAAACGGAGCTTTTTCGATAAAAAAATCCTGGCAGTCTAGACGAGGTTCTGTCGAAAATAAGCCCTTTTTTGACAGATCCTGTAAACCTCATTTTTTGCCCTCTTAGTGGATGCCTTTAGTCTCAAAGATCCGTGTCTAGACTGCCATTTTTTTCGAAAAAGCTTCATTTCGAAAAAAAAGCGGCAGCCATGTTTATGCTAATGAAGCATGGGATAGTTAAATCCCTGCTTCATTAGCAATTTTGATGTGCCTAATCTACATCTCTCTGTTGACAGAGATGTGTAGTCTAGACACAGCCCTAGTGTTATAAGCACCTAGAACTATGAAGCCCTGGTCTGTAGGCATCATCATCACCATCATCAAAATAATGGAATAATGAAAGTGGTTTCTTAGCTACCAGTCAAGGCCTGTGCCAATTAAAGTCAATTGAAACACTCCCTTTGATGTCAATAAGCATTGGAGCAGGCTCCAAGGTAGCAGCCACAAAGCAGCCTGTCTGGAGTGGAGAAAGGATGGAGGAACACGCTTTCCCCCACCAGCAGCTCCTGTACACCTTCAACTGGGCCCAGCTGACCACATACCTGAGTGAGTTTCAACCCAGCCAGCAGTGTGAAGTCAAAGTCTGGAGAGGGAGCATTGCCTGTTCCCAGCACAAAAGCCTAACGTGGAGGCAGGAAGGGTTGTTAAGGTTAAACCTGCTGTGCAAGTTCCTGTATGCTATTGGCAGGCTCTGATTCTACAGCCAGTGCATCTTTCCCTGTGAGATCACAATGCAAGGGATTTCTCTGGAGGCATAGGGCTGGCAGTTACTCCCCTCCCTGCTGCCTATATAGGGAGCCTGGCCAGAGACAAAGGAAAATGGCAGGCATGTCCCTCCTTTGTGCTGAACCTTGCCTGTGAATTCAATCCTTTGAGACTAAAGGCATCCACTAAGAGGGCAGTCCTCCTTCCCTCCCAGGATCTAGTCAGCTGGGGCTCTATGCAATCAGGAACCAGATCTCACCTGGATGAGTGATCCTCTTTGGGAGATTAGTACAAGTGTTTTCCTGATGTTGCATAGCTGGTAACATACACAGGCAGGTGGAATGACACCAAAGAAGAGGATCAGCAGTGCATTGAAGGCATGGCAAAAGAGATCTGATGGCACACAACTCAGTAAATGGGAACTGTAAACTGTGCCAAGAGATAGTTTAAAAAAAATCAATAAAAAATGGAGGAGTTGTACTTGAGAGCGATTTTATTTTGTAGACATTGTTCCACATTTCTCCATAGAAACTAATGGGTTTGACTATGGTAAAATTTTTGCATCCTCATTCCAGGAAGCTGTGCTCATTGGGACAGACAGTGACAGTTACTCTGGAGCAGATTCATGACCACTCATGAAATTCTCGGCGTTCACTCATGAATACTTACAAAGGAAATAGAGGTGGCTTTGCCTGGCTTTCCTTAAAGGAATGAGCTGCAAAATAAGGCAAGAAAAAGGAACAATAATATTCATGAGAGAAAATATTGGCTATGTCTAGACTGGCCAGTTTTTCTGGAAAATCAGCCGCTTTTCCGGAAAAACTTGCCAGCCGTCTACACTGGCCGCTTGAATTTCCGCAAAAGCACTGACTTCCTACTGTAAGAAATCAGTGCTTTTTGCGGAAATACTATGCTGCTCCCGTTCAGGCAAAAGTCCCTTTTGCGCAAAGCTTTTGAGCAAAAGGGCCAGTGTAGACAGCTGAGATTTGTTTTGTGCAAAAAAGCCCCGATCGTGAAAATGGCCATCGGGGCTTTTTTGTGCAAAAGAGCGTCTAGATTGGCCACGGACGCTTTTCCGCAAAAAGTGCTTTTGAGGAAAAGTGTCCGTGCCAATCTAGACGCTCTTTTCTGAAAATACTTTTAACGGAAAACTTTTCCGTTAAAAGCATTTCCGGAAAATCATGCCAGTCTAGACGTAGTCATTAAGTGTACAAAGGAAAATGCTATAAATGTTGTGGCTGAAACACCAGGATGTTAAATAAAATCAACAGAAATAAAATCAGTCAGAAGGTTATTATATGCTGTTATATAATTCAAGAGCTGATAGAAAAGGGAGATCAGGATTTGATAAAAAAATGACAGGGCCCTAAGCATTTAATATTTACAATTGATGAAATGTTAATTGTTCTGGTATTTATTAGGATGAGAGTCATTAGAAAATAAAGTAGTGTTAAGTGTTAAGTTACAAGGCTTGAGGCCAGGCACCTTGCACAGCTTGGCTATACCTCCTTTCCCAAATTGTGGTGCTTATCCGTGGTTTGTTTGAATGTTCTTACACTTTAAATACTTAAATCTGTTTGGAAAACAGAATTCTCGTCCTTCCCCTTCTGGTGAGGTGCATATGTTACTGAAATACTTTGCCCTCCATTCTCTTTCAGAGTGTTAGGTAGCATAGTATAGGCAAGAAGTATCCCCCCAGACATTATTTACACACACAATTGTTCCAGATGATAGAATTACAGGCACAATTCATTAGAATAATGCACATTCTAGTCAAATCAGCAGTTTCCATAGAACTTAGCAACTTTGGGTACTGCTTCCTTCAGCACTTCAGGACTGATTTTTAAGGGATCTTTACTCAGCCTTCAGTTATATGTACACAATTTCACATCTACAATAAATGGTGGTCTCTGTGCTTTGCAGGCACAAATTTTCATATTTAATTAGCTAATTACTTGATTTCTGTGCATAATCAGGCTTTATACAATCAAATTTTAAAAAGTGTCCGCTGAATTTGGGTGTCTATATATTCTGTTGCCAAAAATAAGTCATGGGTACACATGAGTTGAGCCAAATGGAAGCAGTAGGCACTCAGCAATTCGGAAAATAAAGCCATAGATGCCTGAGGTGGGCCCATGTCATATTGCTCAATATATCTTTCTTCAGCTTGCAGGAATCAAATTGTTTAGCAAAATAAAAAAAAAATCAGATGAAATGATAAATGTTATGCTCCATTCTTATTACTTTTTCTTTTAATCTTTAATTAGATATTTCTATATTTAAAGGCAAAGCAATTAGAATACTACACCCATTAATCCCTGGGCACTGGTCAAATTCAGGTGAACTTTTCTGAAAAATCCTGTCCCAGTTATGCAGCAGTCATTGCCATTCATTATCATTAGCTAAACCAGTTCCCTGGGGTGGTGTTCCAATCAGGTGTTTGTCCTGGTTAAGCATTGATTAAATGGAGTGTTTTGCATAGTGAAAGTTATATATAAAGTATTAGGACACATAAACATGTCAGGGAACATTTGTGCCCTACCTAAAAAATATTACCTCGATGTATATTTGGTATAATAGATGTAAAATATAATTAGGTTGATGTGTAATTGTAACAGCTGGCATTGTTGAAAAATTCCTGGAAAAGTTCGTAGTGGGAAAGTCACTACTATTCCCCTAAGCACCGAGGACTAGAACTGCCCAAGAATAGATCTCAGACAAGATATAACAGCAGCATTCTATGATTAGCTCTCTTCACAGGACAGAATCTTAGCAGGAAATTATGTCAAGACAGGCCATAGTGCAACACTTTTGATTTCATGTTCCCATTGTGTATATTTGGGAGTTGTATATAATCAACTCCACCATAAATCATGAAGGAAAAATGAGTAAGAACCAGTGAAACAGAGTTATCAGCAAAGGACTGGAGGTTAGAAGGAAATGGAGAACAAAAAGAACTGTTTTTATGGAGGAGTGGAGGAGAAAGGATACAGCAGCTTGTAGTCTTATGGCCAAAGGAAAAGGAACCAGATTAGTCCACAGGCACTGGGGGAAAGAAAAGGCGGGACTGAGAAGGGCAGGGAACAGATCTAGTTGGGCTGAAAACAGGTCTATTAAACTTCAGATAAGCATGTGAACTTTGGAGAACTTATTGTAAATACATTTCTGCACCATTATGTGTTATTTGCCTACCACTCTCATATAGGGAATCTGTCCCCACCGCTCCAGTCTCAGTTCTCTTTATCTAGAATCCTTCCATTCTCTGTCCTCTTTACATTTTCTCTTTATAGACTCATAGACTTTAAGGTCAGAAGAGACCATTATGATCATCTAGTCTGACCCCCTGCACAGTGCAGGCCACAAAATCTCACCCACCCCTCCTAGAATAATCCTCTCACCTATATCTTAGTTATTGAAGCCTTCAAATACTTTGAAGACCCCAAGATGCAGAGAATCCTCTAGCTGTGATCTTTACCCCATGCTACAGAGGAAGGCGAAAAACCTCCAGGGCCTCTGCCAATCTACCCTGGAGGAAAATTCCTTCCCGACCCCAAATATGGCGATCAACTAAACCCTGAGCATGTGGGCAAGACTCATCAGCCAGACACCCAGAAAGTTCTCTATAGTAACTCCTATCATCCCTCCACTGACCTATTTCCCACTGATAATGAATGGTCAATTAGTTACAAAGATCATGTTATCTCATCAAACCATCCCTTTCATAAACCCATCTAGTTTAATCTTGAGACCAGATAGATCTTTTGCCCCCACTACTTCCCTTGGAAGGCCGTTCCAGAACCTCACTCCTCTAATGGTTAGAAACCTTCGTCTAATCTCAAGTCTAAATTTCCTACTAGCCATCTTATATCCATTTGTTCTTGTGTCCACATTGGTATTAAACTTAAATAATTCCTCTCCCTCCCTGGTATTTATCCCTCTAATATATTTAAAAAGTGCAATCATGTCCCCCCTCATCCTTCTTTTGGTTAAAGTAAACAAGCCAAGCTCTTTGAGTCTCCTTTCATAAGACAGGTTTTCCATTCCTCGGATCATCCTAGTGGCCCTTCTTTGTACCTGTTCCAGTTTGAATTCATCCTTCTTAAACATGGGAGACCAGAACTGCACACAGTATTCCAAATGGGGTTTCACCAATGTCTTGTATAATGGCACTAACACCTCCTTATCCCTACTGGAAATACCTCACCTAATAAATCTCAAGATCGTATTAGCCTTTTTCACGGCCATGTCACAATGGCGGCTCATAGTCATTCTATAATCAACCAGGACTCCGAGGTCCTTCTCCTCTTCCGTTACTTCCAACTGATGTGTCCCCAGCTTATAACTAAAATTCTTGTTATTAATCCCTAAATGCATAACCTTACAATTCTCACTATTAAATTTCATCCTATTGCTATCACTCCAATTTACAAGATCATCCAGATCTTCCTATATGATATCCCGATCCTTTTCTGAATTGGCAATAGCTCCCAACTTTGTGTCATCTGCAAATTTTATTAGGACACTTCCACTTTTGGTGCCAAGATCAGCAATAAAAAGATTAAATAAAATTGGCCACAAAACTGATCCCTGAGGAACTCCACTAGTAACCTTCCTCCAACTTGACAGTTCACCTTTCAGTATGACCCGCTGTAGTCTCCCCTTTAACCAGTTGCTTATCCACCTCTCAACTTTCATATTAATCCCTATGGGTATGTCTACACTACAAAGTTAGTTCGAACTAACGGTTGTTAGTTCGAACTAACTTTCATAGGCGCTACACTAGCGCTCCATTAGTTCGAATTTAATTCGAACTAACAGAGCGCTTAGTTTGAACTAGGAAAACCTCATTTTACGAGGATTAAGCCTAGTTCGAACTAGCTAGTTTGAATTAAGGGGTGTGTAGCCCCTTAATTCGAACTAGTGGGAGGCTAGCCCTCCCCAGCTTTCCCTGGTGGCCACTCTGGCCAACACCAGGGAAACTCTTCTGCCCCCTCCCGGCCCCGGACCACTTAAAGGGGCACGGGCTGGCTACGGTGCCCGTGCCAGGTGCAAGCCTACCAGCACCCAGCCAGCAGACCCTGCACCTGGCACGGATCGAGCCACCCACCTGATGCCCCCCAGCCCTCCCCCTCTTCCCGGGACCAGGCTGGCAGCTCCCGGGAGCTTGCCCGGGACCGCAAAAGGCGGGCACCTGCCTGGGCTAGTGCAGACATCGTGGACCTTGTCCACGATCTCCGCACTAGGCACAGGAAAGTGGCCATGTAGGGCAGGAGAGCTGCCAGCCTGGCCACCCAGGAGCAGGTGTGCAAGAGAATCAAGGGGGTCCACTGAGGCCCCTGACCCTGAGCCCTGAGCTTACAATGGCCGTACTGGGTCAGACCAAAGGTCCATCTAGCCCAGTAGTAGTCTGTCTGCCGACAGCGGCCAACCCTAGGGACCCTGGAGAGGATGGACCGAAGACAGTGACCAAGCCATTTGTCTCATGCCATCCCTCTCCAGCCTTCCACAAATCTTGGGCAGGGACACCACTCCTACCCCCTGGCTAATACCACTCCATGGACCCAGCCTCCATGACTTGATCTCACTTCCCTTTAAACTCTGTTCTAGTTCTAGCCTTCACAGCCTCCTGCAGCAAGGAGTTCCACAGGTTGACTCTTTGCTTTGTGAAGAACAACTTTCTGTTACTAATTTGAAGCCTGCTACCCATTCCTTTCCTTTGGTGTCCTCTAGTCCTTCTTTATGGGAACTAATGAAGAACTTTTCTGTATGCACCCTCTCCACCCCACTCATGCTTTTAGAGACCTCTATCCTGTCCCCCCTCCGTCTCCTCTTTTCTAAGCTGAAAAGTCCCAGTCTCTTTAGCCTCTCTTCATATGGGACCTGTTCCCAACCCCTGATCATTTTAGTTGCCCTCCCCTCTCCCAGCCTCTCTCTTCCCCTCTCCCACCTCCTTTTCCCAGTCTCCCCCAGTTTTGTTCAATAAAGACAGATTCCATTTTGGAAGACACGTTATCTTTATTTTGTACATCAAGAAGAGGGGCTAGGGAAGGGTAAGTGGAAGGAGGTGAGGGAGGAATGGGTCACGAGCCCCCAATGGGGAGGACTGGGCTGGTTCTGCAGGCTTCTGGGGGTGGAAGCTCTCCTGCAGCCCCCCAATTGCCCCCTCTCCCCAGATGGCAGCCTGCGGCAAGTGCAGCCGGGCTGATGGCCGAGTGGTGTGATGTGCCCAGTGTGGGTAGTCCGGGCAATCCAAGCCAGGACTGCTTTGCAAGCAGGGCACCCCTGAGAACTGTCTGTCCGGGGTGGGGGTCGGGACCCTTTAAGCACAGCCCTCAGCTAGCCTGAGAAAGCATCTCCACGCTCTAAGTTCTTCTCTGATGCCCTGCCGGCACTGCTTCCGGCCATCCTTAAGCCCGGTTCAGGGTCCACTTAATGTGGACATGCTAGTTCGAATTAGCAAAACGCTAATTTGAACTAGTTTTTTAGTCTGGATCCGTTAGTTCGAATTAGCTTAGTTCGAATTAACTAATTCGAACTAAGTTCGAATTAACGTTGTAGTGTAGACATACCCTTCCTTTTCCAATTTAACCAATAATTCCCCATGTGGTACTGTATCAAATGCCTTACTAAAGTCAAGGTAGATTAGATCCACTGCATTTCCTTTATTTAAAAAATCTGTTACTTTCTCAAAAAAGGAGATCAGGTTGGTTTGGCATGATCTACCTTTTGTAAAACCATGTTGTAATTTGTCCCAATTGCCATTAGCCTGAATGTCTCTAACTACTTTCTCCTTCAAAATTTTTTCCAGGATCTTACATAGTACAGATGTCAAACTAACAGGCCTATAGTTACCCGGGTCGCTTTTTTTCCCCTTTCTTAAAAATCGGAACTATATTAGCAATTCTTCAGTCAAATGGTACAACCCCTGAGTTTAGAGATTTATTAAAAATTTTGCTAATGGACTTGCAAGTTCATGTGCCAGTTCCTTTAATATTCTTGGATGAAGACCATCTGGCCCCCCCGATTTACTCCCATTAAGCTGTTCAAGTTTGGCTTTCACCTCGGATATGGTAATATCTACCTCCTTATCCTCAGTCCCATTTGTTAACTTACCATTATCCCTAAGATCTTCATTAGCCTCATTAAAGACTGAAGCAAAGTATTTGTTCAAATATTGGGCCATTCCTAGATTATCCTTAACCTCCACTCCATCCTTAGTAATTAGTGGTCCTACTTCTTCTTTTTTTGTTTTTTTCCTATTTATATGGCTATAAAACCTTTTACTATTGGTTTTAATTCCCTTTGCAAGGTCCATCTCTACCTGACTTTTAGCCTTTCTCACTTTATCCCTACATGCTCTAACCTCAATAAGGTAGCTTTCTTTACTGATCCCTCCCATTTTCCACTCCTTATATGCTTTCTGCTTTTCCTTAATCACCTCTCTGAGATGCTTGCTCATCCAGCTTGGTCTAACACACCTGCCTATAAATTTTTTCCCTTTTCATAGAATCATAGAATAATAGGACTGGAAGGGACCTCAAGAGGTCATCGAGTCCAGCCCCCCACCCTCAAGGCAGGACCAAGCTCCACCTACACCATCCCTGACAGATGTCTATTTAACCTGTTCTTAAATATCTCCAGAGAGGGAGATTCCACCACCTCCCTTGGCAATTTATTCCAATATTTGACCACCCTGACAGTTAGGAATTTTTTCCTAATGTCCAATCTAAACCTCCCCTGCTGCACTTTAAGCCCATTACTCCTTGTCCTGTCCTCAGAAACCAAGAGGAACAAATTTTCTCCTTCCTCCTTGTGACACCCTTTTAGATATTTGAAAACCGCTATCATGTCCCCCCTTAATCTTCTTTTTTCCAAACTAAACAAGCCCAGTTCATGAAGCCTGGCTTCATAGGTCATGTTCTCTAGACCTTTAATCATTCTTGTCGCTCTTCTCTGTACCCTTTCCAATTTCTCCACATCTTTCTTGAAATGTGGCGCCCTGAACTGGACACAGTACTCCAGCTGAGGCCTAACTAGCGCAGAGTAGAGCGGCAGAATGACTTCACGAGTTTTGCTTACAACACACCTGTTGATACAACCTAGAATCATATTTGCTTTTTTTGCAACAGCATCACACTGTTGACTCATATTCAACTTGTGGTCCACTATGACCCCTAGATCCCTTTCTGCTATGCTCCTTCCTAGACAGTCTCTTCCCATCTTGTATGTATGGAACTGATTGTTCCTTCCTAAGTGGAGCACTTTGCATTTCTCTTTATTAAACCTCATCCTGTTTACCTCTGACCATTTCTCTAACTTGCTAAGGTCATTTTGAATTATGTCCCTATCCTCCAAAGAAGTTGCAACCCCACCCAGTTTGGTATCATCTGCAAACTTAATAAGCCAAACGGACTCTGTCTTCTCCATTCCATCACTTTTTATTTCTTTACAATCTACCTCATCTTTGATATACAATGCGACTCCACCACCTTTACCCTTATTTCTGTCTTTCCTAAACAGCACATACCCTTCAATACCTGTACTCCAGTCATGCCTAGTATTCCACCATGTTTCTGTTATTCCTATAATATCTGGTTTCACTTCCTGGACCAATAGCTCTAGTTCCTCCTTTTTGTTACCTAGGCTCCTCGCATTGGTGTACAAACATCTTAATTTTTGCTGTTTGGCCTCATTCACATTCTTTACCCAATTTGGCACAGAAGTTATACCTCCAATATGACCTATTAGACTAGTATCCACCCCACCCTTCCTCATGTTCATTCTCCTACCCCCAGCTATCTCCTTTCTTACTTCATTTTCCTCCCTCTCAGTGTTAAAATCTGGCGTAGAGATTACCTTGGCATCTCCCAACTGTCTCCCCCAAATTCCTAGTTTAAAGCTCTCTTAATAAGTTGAGCCAGCCTCCATCCTAGAAGTCGATTTCCCTCCCTACTTAGGTGAAGTCCATCTCTAGAGAACAGTCCTCTGTCCATAAATGCCTCCCAGTGACAATACATCCCAAAGCCCTATAGCACCACTGCCTAAGCCATCTATTGATCATCATAATCCTGTCACATCTTTGTTTCCCTTCTCTAGGAACAGGCAGAATCCCACTAAAGATCACCTGAGCCTCAATTTCCTTGAGCATCCTCCCCAGCCTAGCATAGTCTCCCTTAATTCGTTCCAGCGAGATTCTAGCCGTATCATTTGTTCCTACATGAAGGATGATCAATGGATTCCTTCCTGCTCCCTTAATAATTCTCTTCAACCTCAGTTCCACATCTCGTATCTTAGCACCTGGCAGACAGCACACCCTTCTATTCTCTGGATCAGCTCTGGTTACAGGCCTATCTATTCTTCTCAATAAGGAGTCCCCAATCACCCTTTTCCTCATTCTGCTCTTTGCCTTTCTCTACTTCCTTCCTCTTTCCATACTCCATTTATTCCCCTCCCCACCACACACACTCTCTTTGCGGGACTTAATACTTGGAAAATGCTTTAGGTTTCTGCTGTGGAAAAATTGCAGAGTGTCAGTATTAAAACCACTTGGAAATGGAAGTTAGTAGCTTTCAGTAGCTGAATTATAGAAAAGATCTGCAGTGCTGTGCATGCCATGCTGTCAGGTCAAGTGTTGCTATTTGAAAGCTTGAGCTTTAATATCAAACAATGTACTGCAGTTTTGATTTCACATTTTTCCACGCCACTATGATAAAGTTAGTCTAACTGCAGCTAATAATTATAAACGTGAAGAACCAGCACAGAATGGCAAGCAAATGATCCAGAGAACTTCTGTTTAGCACATAACCTCCAAATTGTTAACAAATTTCGCTTTGATAACAGCATGTTTCTTTTCACACAGGCAAGATAAGTTAACATAACCTAACCCCTGCCATTTCAGGAGAACATCATTTTTTCACATGGATTAGTATACGTAAGCAGATCTCATTCAAATATTTAACAGATTGCTCATAAATCAGATATTCATGCAAAACTGGTAATTCTGAAGTGGTCATAACACTTCACAAATGCAGGTACTTGTGAGAGGACATCACTAAAAACTGAACTAGTAGGTTATGACAAATGTTCCATTGATGTGTGTGCCTAACCATCAAAAGACAAAGAGTCTGAAAGTTTCATAAAATACATTCTACATTTATTTTAATTCCTCTTTAACAATATTTGGCATCTTTTAGATGATTGCTTACATTATCTTTTTGTTACAATTGATCTTGAGTCAACACAATTTTCTCGACCAAACATTTTATTAATAAAATAACTACAACTGTGCATTTCTGTACTCATTGAGTTTTTTCAATGTATCATTTTATTCCAGTATTCTTTCTACATCTTAAAGCAGACGCTAGGCAGGTATTTGCTAGTTGACCACAGAAACAGGCTTGGCTCAGATTACTTGAGTTTGCACCTATAAATCATTGCAATTTTTTAAAAAAGGTTAAAAATAGTTTAGTTGAATAATTCCCCAGCATATTTTTTTTGGCTTTGTAATTTCTGGTTTGGATTAAGACTAGAAAAAGAGACACCAAATATTGTGAGAGAGTCTGTTCCAGCTGGGTTTCCCAAATTGTATATGAGCGCTAAAACACAGCTGATGTAGCTTGGATAATGTTTTAATAAAACTTAAAACCCCCTTCTGGGACACCCTGATTCCCCAGGGTAGTAGAACCATTATTCCTCTTCCTTCTTCAGGGAGTTCATGAGTCCCTCTTTAGGACCAATAGATCCTTAATGTTTGATGCCTCCACCTAATAACAGGTGCATAAACCAGTAACACCCCCATTACCTTTACAATATTTTATTCACAACTAAAAGCCCACAAATTAAATGACTACAATGAGAAATCCTGCACCATAAGTTTTCTCCAGGTGGTGGGGCTGTTTCTTCCTGGGAGGCTAAAACTTCTCCCTTCCAGCTGGTTGGCGTCTCCAGCAAACTTAATCCCCAGCCGCCCACTCACACTTTGCTGGGGATTCTGACAGGGCTCAGCTGGTTTTCTTTCCACGCTGGGCTTGGTGTTTGCATTATGGAGCTGCTGAGGCTGGGTTGGTGTTCAACAGAGAATCAAAACGGACGTTTTTCCTTCTAGTCCAGAGAGTGATTCAGGCTGGATCTCCACCAGTTTGACTCCCAGCAACCAGTTCTCTCTTTGCCCATATAGTCTTTGCCAGGCTCAGTTCACCTAGCCCAGCTATATGTAAGCTTTTGGGATCACCCGGCATACCAGTGAGGTTCCTGACCCAGTCCCTACAAGCTGTGTGTGTTGTTGGGTTAGAGTGGTGCTGGGTAATGTTGGTGGCCTCTGGAATACAGAGGGTCAATCTAGATAATCTTGTGTTCTCATTTGGCCATAAACTCTATGGCTATGTCTAGACTGGCATGATTTTCCACAAATGCTTTTACCGGAAAAGTTTTTCCTTTAAAAGCATTTGCGGAGAAGAGCATCTAGATTGGCACGGACGCTTTTCCGCAAAACCACTTTTTGCGGAAAAGCATCCGTGCCAATCTAGATGCGGTTTTGTGCAAGAAAGCCCCGATAGCCATTTTCGCCATCGGGGCTTTTTTGCGCAAAACAGTTTTTAGCTGTCTACACTGGCCCTTTTGCGCAAAAGCATCTCCGGAAAAGGGCTTTTGCCCGAACGGGAACATCAAAGCATTTGCGCAACAAGCACTGATTTCGGACAGTAGAACGTCAGTGCTTTTGCGCAAAATCAAGCGGCCAGTATAGACAGCTGGCAAGTTTTTCCGCAAAAGCGACCGCCAGTCTAGACGCAGCCTCTGACTTTATGTGTGTCCCTTCAGCACAGGTCAAGCTGGCATTCTCAGCTGCACTCTCAGTCTGGCTATGTCTAGACTGCAAGCCTCTTTCGAAAGAGGCTCTTTCGAAAGATACTTTTGAAAGAGCCTCTTTCGAAAGAGAGCGTCTAGACTGCACGCGGAACTTTCGAAAGAGCAAGCCGCTTTTTCGAAAGAAAGCACCCAGTGAGTCTGGATGCTCTCTTTCGAAGAAGCCCTATTTACATTCAAGAATGCCTTCTTTCGAAAGAAGCACTTTCGAAAGAAGGCGTTCTTCCTCGTGAAATGAGGTTTACCGCCGTCGAAAGAAAAGCCGCGTTCTTTCGATTTAATTTCGAAAGAACGCGGCTGCAGTCTAGACGCAGGTGAAGTTTTTTCGGAAAAAGGCTACTTTTCCCGAAAAAAACCCTGAGTCTGGACACAGCCTCTCTGTGAGAGCTGCTTCTCTGAAGCCCCTGAGTTGGAAAGGGAACTATATAAGTATTGGAAATTTTGGGTGCGTAACTAAAGGAAATCATCAGTCCTTGTGACTTCACCCATTATTAATGAACAGCAGCCTCAAACTGTCCAAACTAGACCTAGACAGACAGTTCACAAGCATTTTTAGAGTTCTTCTAACCCTTTTCTTCTACTATGAATTGTCTCTAAACAGACCATGACTTGTTGGCAACTGTTCAAATACATTTTGCAAGCAAATTTGAGTCTGCATATTTCATGTCAACTGCTTGCTGATACGTATTCCCTTGTTATATGAATGTGGGTGAAATTCAGCCTTGTGACAGTGCAAAGAGGCAGCACAAGGCCTGGGTGATCCTTAAATCATTCTCAGGACCTCAAAATAGGCCCTGAGTAGGACTAACATAGTGCATAGGCCTGTTGCTAACCCTATGCCCAGAGGTGAATTTAATCATGTGGTAATGTCTTTCTTCTCTAATTGGGGACCTAACCTTTAATAAACTAATCGTACTTCCTG
The DNA here is from genome assembly GCF_049634645.1 of Pelodiscus sinensis. NCBI lineage: Eukaryota > Metazoa > Chordata > Testudines > Trionychidae > Pelodiscus > Pelodiscus sinensis. The sequence goes on from NC_134722.1 coordinate 24,553,181, forward strand.
CTGAAATGGATTGTGTTTAGTCATGAAACAGATTGAAGTTTATGATTAAACAAATCTTGCTAGCATGTCTGTTTACAAAAAGTAAACAGCAATGTGACCACAGCTGAAGTAAAATTTCATCTCAACTTACTGAACTGTTTCATGTCAGCTGGGTGCTGTTGCATGTTCCCCCATATTGACTCATTTTTAGCCTATTGCAGAAGAACTAAAGAATTCTAACCTGCAATAGGAATAGGCAGCCATAAATGCTTACAGGAAGCATTGGTTACCTCTCCTGTTTTTTTCTATTATTCTAACCCTACTTCTGCTAAAATGACTAGCAGTCTCTGTTATGTTGCCCAAACAGTGGTATTTTGAAATAATCCAGATATACAGGTCAACAAATTAGTACAATAACATGGGAGAAGCAAACTTTGGAGTATTTAGGGATTTAAAAAAATACTATCAAACTAACCTGTCCAGGTTATGACAGATGAAATCTGAAGACAAATGATTTGTTTGTCTTTTGCACAAATGCATTTTTAAATGAAAATCTATATATAATGCATGAAGAAGGGTTGTACTGATCTGAGATGAGGATAAACTGATGTGATCTTAATTACAGGTTCTTTATGCTGTTACTTTGAAACAAACAAACAAAAAAGTTAATTTGAGGGCAGGCAGTGGACTGGATTTTAGGCTATGGGGAGAAAAATGTAAAAGAGCGGGGAATGTTTTAATTGTCTTGATTGTGCAAGATTTATGGGCTTTGGGGGAACAGAGGGCATTTCTATCTATTCTTGATGTCTGTACAGCTGGGGGATAGAAAGCAGCAAGAAAGAGCCTTCCCCAAATGTTTCCTGGAGTGGTTAGAGCCAAAAGCCATTTTGTATGTCTCTTGTTTGACTAAGCTGAATTGGTGACATTCCAGTCACTTCCACAGCAGAAGTCTTTGTAAAAAAATGTGAGATTGCTAAAATGCGCTCATCCCATAATCCCTGAGTATTGCCACAACAAAAACCATATAACAATACATGTAAATTACTGACAAATGACAGTCTGATAGCCTCCCAGACTGGGGGTGGGCAGAGCTATACATTTCCCACAACCACTCCCTCAGGCAAAAGATTGAGTAAATACAGTAAGTGTGGTGTTAAAACCAAGATTATGTCACTTCGCTCCCCAAATGTGGTTATAGGCAGTTATCTAGATGCTGCATTTAAAGGGACACTAGAATAACCTGGATAACCATGGCCACTTACCCATCCTTCAGTTCAGAACGTATCATCTGTGGATGCAGAGCTTCAGTATCATTTGTATTCCACCCGGGGTTTTGCTGCAGCTTCTGGTATGAATGGGATACCTTTGTGTCTTAGGTCTTGTCTACATTGGAACTTCAGCCAAGGATGTAGTGCAGCAGTGCCAATCACTAGCATAGACCAGTGCTGCCTATTTCAGTTTCAAACCAAATGCACATCATGCTGCACTACTGTGTACATGAGGGGGTTACCCCAGTGCAGTTATGACGGTGGTTAAAAAGGGGGAATTTTAAGATGGGAAGATTACAAGGTTGGCTCTGATGGCAAGTAAGATAGTAGATGCTGCCGGACAGGAATTAAGAAGCCCTACTGAAGCACAAACATCTTTGATAACAGCAAGTGGTAAATAAAAATACTAACCAAGTAAATGTGTTTGTGTACAAAGCATCACTTTTTCCTAAAGTGAAAGTCCCTTTCAGAAATGATTTGAATAGCTGTAAACTGTGAATTTAGTTATTGATGCCTCAGATTTGAGGAAGAGCTTAGTATGAAAACAGTCCTCAATACTGTTATCATTTTGCTTTCAAATAAATGGTCCTAATCTCAGATCTGAGCACACACAAGGTTTTGGTGCTTTACAACACAAAATGCATTGAATTCCCCAAATCCCAAAAAATATTGCTGTTCCGTACTACCTGAATCTAATTAAGTCTATGAGTTAAAATAAATACAAAGTACTTGGTTTGAAACTAACCCAACTAAGCAGAGAAAACATAAGTCACATTTTCCCTCCTTACTGTTGTTTTCCTCAGTATATTCTCCCATAATGCTTCAGTGATAGCTGACAGTTGGATACAGCACAAGACCCTGCTGGACAACTGTCAGGTTTGCTGAAGGATATTAAAGAGAACTTGATCATGTGTCAGCTCTCTTCAAAATACACTCACAATGGAAAAGTGATATATCTGTCAAAGCAAGGACTTCAGCATTTGGCAGAACAGGCCATTTCCACAAACAAAACTGTCCAATTACATTAGGGGGCATGAACTTCAGGTGTGTATTCCAGGGACAGAAAGCTCTGTAGCCACACATCACAGAGACTGTCTCCTTAAACCATATGGTTGGATGCAGGCTGAATCTCAAACATAGTTTCTTTATTCTTCATAGATTAAGAATTAATTTAGACCTATCAGAAACATAAATCGCAGCTTTGAACTTCTACATTAACTTTTTTTTTATTTCAGTGAAGGCTGCCAAGAATTCAGTTTGGGGAGAGAGGGAAAATTTATGGGGTTTGATTAGATGATTAAGGACCAAACTATGACATAGTTAATGCTTATTTTGTTTTTCAAAGGCTTTTAAGAATGCTAGTGTGAGATTTGATCAAATATCATCATTGGTTAGGAAACAAATTATGCCTTACACAATACCAGCAAAGACTTTTTCCTGGAAATATGTTATAGCTGAGTTGAGGTCTTTCTTGTCTCTTTGAAAAAAACAACGCAGACATTTGGTGGGAGTGTGCTTTCAAGTTAAAACTGTTTGTTTCACGTACAGTATGTTTCTCTGGGTAACTAAATTCAAGGAAGCCAGCAAATTTTATGGATGAGGATGGAAAGTGGTTTTGGTCACATTGTCTGTGCCAAAATGCTCAGTTTTGTGGACATGAAATATAAAATATCATCTGTGTGTAAAGGTAAAATCCTGCAGTATAATATAGTGCCCATGGAGACCTTGACTGGGACAATTTGCATAAAATGCGCTCATTTTCAGGAGGCACACTCTACTGTAAAGTGGGTGCTGTTGGCTTTATTTGATCCTGTGTGAGTTTGTTAAGGAGCTGTAAATATTATTTAATCCTTCACAGGGCAAATCTTAGGATTTATAGGGCTCTAAATAGTACTATAAAACTGGTGCAGGGTAGGAGGGAGGATGATTTTTTTAGAGATGTGATTTTATAATCTTCAGCAATACATTAATGACATATTTTTAAAACAAATTTTAAACTAAGATTCTCTATCCTAACACAGTAAATTCAGAAACTGACGGTATATACCTGGGGCTGGCAAATGACTGTTAAATGGCTTCATTACCACTTGAATGGCTCTTTCACAGGTTCAGTGTCCGGCTAATAGGTCTGGCAGGCTTCTTCACTTTTAAGTTAACTAGATCCTTTCCTAAGGAAGCTGAGACACAGAACAGGAATAGGCAGATGGTGGACATTAAGAATAAGTGGTGCCCCAAATTTTTGGGTGCCCTACACAGCTGTGTATTCTGCGTATAGGTAAGTATGGCTCTCATCCTTTACATAAATTGTTTTAGGAAACTGAAAGAAAAACAAAATATAAAATCCTTTTGTTCAGGATAGAGATGTGAAAACATAATTAAGAATTATAAGAATATTAAGAATCAAGCTTCTTAGTGCAGCTAAATATCTGGGCCAAATTCTACATGGATTTGCAACTGTGCTATTCCATTGAAAGCTATTTTGTTGAAATGGTGGCTCTTGAAATTACTATTCTTCTTAGCCTTCCTAATTCCCAGAAGCAAAATGCTCCTGAAATTAACAGCCCTGCCTCGTCCTCTTCTGAAATAAAGAATTCTATTTTAATTTTTACAGTTCTTGTAGGAGGGGTATATCTTCTTGACTTCCTCTCTTTCACTGACTACAGGCTTATCTACATAGTGCATTAGTCCACACTACAGCAGTGCATAGGCTTGTGCACGGGGTGTGCCGGGTGTGCCCATGCACACCCTAATGTCTCGGGCTGGCTAGCTCGAGCCATTTTTTCACCCTGGGCCCCACCTGGCCCGGCAGCACTGCGTGGCCCAGCAGCATGGCGCGGTGACCCTGAGGTGCCCGGGAGCATCCCTGCCCAGCCCGGCAGCATGGCGTGGCACCCTTGAGGCTCCCGGGAGTGCCCCCGCCCTGCCCTACAGCACCACACAGTGCCCTGGGGGCGCCCCCACCTGTCCCAGAAGCACTGCATGGTATCCCACCTTGCAGCACCACGCGGTGCCCTGGGGGCACCCCTGCCTGGCCCTGCAGCACCATACGGCATCCCGGGGGTGCCCATCTCTGGCCCTGCAGCTTGGGCTGGCTCTGACTCTAGCCCTGCAAGCTGTAACGCAGAAACTGAAGGTAAGGGGGGGTAAGAGAAAGGGGTGGGAAAGGAAGGATCTTTTGCGGTGGGCGAGGGTGGAGGAGGAATAAAGGGGAAGGAGTGGAAGGGGCTTGTACGGAGGAGGAGGGGAGAGGGGGAAGAAAGGGGAAGGCACCAAAGGGACTGGGTAGAGGAGACACAAATGCTAGGGGGGAAGTGGAGACAATGAGGAAAAGGGCAGGAGGGGAGGTGTCAGTGGGAGGGGGGATAGGGTGATGCTGGAAGAGGAGAGAGTAAGGGCATTGGGGATTGGAGGGGGAAGTGACAGAAGGGGTAGGCATGAGGAAGGTGGGGTTGGAGCACGTCATGTGTGAGGGCACAGGGGCTTGAGGGGAATGGGGGGCAGAGGGTGGTGAGGGGATGAGCGTCAGGGAAAAAAGGGCAAAGGGGGCAGGGGCAGTGAGGGAAGGGGGAGGCACCAGGAGGGTGAAGGACTAAGGGAAGGTGCAGGTGCCAGAGGATTCTGGGGGTGAAGCAGAAGGGCAGGCACCTGCAGGGGAGGGACCAGCACCAGAGGAGAGAGGCAAGGGAGGTGTTAGACAAAGGGATGAAGAGGGGTAGCTCACATGATCGGAGTGCGGCTACTGGAGGAGTGGGCACAGGGGGGAGAGAAGGGCTGGTGGAGGGGGGGCAGGTCTCAGGAAGGCTGAGGGCAATGAGAAGGACAGGAGTCAGGACAGCAGAGGAGGGTGAGAGGTTGGGGGGCAGCAGGCACCAGGGCAGTTGCTGGAGCAAGGGGAGGAGACATGGCAGCAGAGTGGAAAGGTAGATATTTATTAATAACTTGGGGTATGTCTACACTACCCCTCTAGTTCGAACTAGTGGGGGTAATGTAGTCATCCGCAGTTGCAAATGAAGCCCGGGATTTGAATTTCCCGTGCTTCATTTGCATGAAGCCGGCCGGCACCATTTTTAAATGCCAGCTAGTTCCACGAGGCGTACAGCTAGTTCGGATTAGAAGTCTAATCCGAACTAGCTACTCCGTGCCGCGTGTAGCCGTGCGGCACGGGGTCCGAACTAGCCAGCATTTAAAAATGGCGCCGGCCGGCTTCATGCAAATGAAGCCCGGGAAATTCAAATCCCGGGCTTCATTTGCAACTGCGGATGACTACATTACCCCGCTAGTTCGAACTAGCGGGGTAGTGTAGACATACCCTTAGGTGCCACAATGGCACGTCCAAACAAGCCATCTGAATTCGGTACTGGTGCACAACAGAAAATTCATTCTGCTCATGGGAGGAAACTCTTAGAGGGTATGTCTACACTACCCTCCTAATTCGAACTAGGAGGGTAATGTAGGCATACCGCACTTGCAAATGAAGCCCGGGATTTGAATTTCCCGGGCTTCATTTGCATAAGCCGGGCGCCGCCATTTTTAAATCCCGGCTGGTTCGAACCCCATGCCGCGCGGCTACACGCGGCACGAACTAGGTAGTTCGGACTAGGCTTCCTAGTTCGAACTACCGTCACTCCTCATTCCACGAGGAAGCCTAGTCCGAACTACCTAGTTCATGCCGCGTGTAGCCGCGCGGCACGGGGTTCGAACCAGCCGGGATTTAAAAATGGCGGCGCCCGGCTTATGCAAATGAAGCCCGGGAAATTCAAATCCCGGGCTTCATTTGCAAGTGCGGTATGCCTACATTACCCCGCTAGTTCGAACTAGCGGGATAGTGTAGACATACCCAGAGGGAACACTTCCCCCACTCTCCCAGCCTCTCCACCCCCGCATTAATGTCACACACATTGGATTAATGCAATTGCAGGATAGTTGCATGGGTGGGAGAGTTGGTGGGGGCCAAACTAATCCCTATTGGTAGGAGGATGGTGGGAAAAGTCCTTGGGTTGGGGGTCACATACTTTTTACTTTTGGTCATGTGCCCATCTTGCCTGGAGAGGGTTACCTCTAGGGGTGTGGCTAATGGGGGGCGGTCAAAGTGCATTTTAAAAATAATCTCTGGGTGCACACCCTAATGAAATGTGCTGCACACATCTATGCAGCAGTGTCAATTCAAACAGTATTACATTAACTATAGGGAACATTTGGAGACACCATTAGGAGCCTGACAGTGTGCACCATGCTAGTGTACACTAGAATTTACACCGTTCCTTGTGCAACCAGCCCTTTAATTGTCAAAACTTCAACAAATTGAGCCCCTTTCACTTGGGAAACCAACTATGTCATCCCACCACATGCTGTTAAAGCACGGCATATCTTAATGTATACATCTTCTGTGCCTCCATGCCACTCTCACTCCGAAGTTCCCAGTCTTTACTCCCTTCTCTATGAGGAAACGTTGGTGTTGATCTTCAAAGGCTTTTTCTTTGTTTCCAAGAACAGCATGTTTTCTGGGGGTGCAATTAACTGCCCCCTTCTGGGATTACTCTCAATATTCCAAATTTCTGAACAGCTTCAGTAGCCAACATTTAAACCAGCAAACCAGCTGGCAGCTTCATTTTTTTTTGGTCATGTTGTGTGCACTCTAACCAGGCCCACCAACAGTAAAGAGGGTAACTGCCCTTGGGCCCAGCAATTCAAAAGAGCCCAGGACTCTTGGTGTTGCCACTAGTACTGAGGCAGCAGCAGACAGAATCCTGGGCCATTTAAATCATTGCTGGAACCCCAGGCAGCACTGAAGAGCAGAGCTGAAGGGGCTGGCAGGGGGAGATGTGGTATAGCTGGGGGGTGCCAAGGGCTGGATGCCCCCATACCCACCCTTACACATGAGGCCCAACCCTTTCCTGGAGCATGGAGTCACCCCCTCCACACACCTTGCCCAAGGGACCGGCAATTCTGTTGGCTCCGCTGGCTCAACTATCTTTATCTGTATGGATACCTTCACTATGGGCTCAACCATCCACCTATCTGCTCATCTGCACGCTGGCCACCACCGATGCTATCCCTGGGAGTCAGGATAGGTTTGGATAGCCTGAGCTGCCACCCCTGAAAGCCCCAAAGCTATTTTAGTGTGCTGTCTCCGAACTACCACACATCTGCCTAGCCTTGTTGAGGTAATTCACAGAACTTGCAGCCAGCAGGAAAGGGGCGATTGTTGGTTTAAGACACACCTTTGCTCCTAGTCATGGGCTAATCTGGGAGCTGAAGAGGCTCTTGGTATAGATAAACCTGGGGGAGGATTGTCTAAGTTACAGTAGTCATATGAAATATCCACAATCCTGAGTAGTGTGGCCCTGCTTTGCCACAGGCCTATTTCATTTACATCCTTTAAATTCCTGGGACTGTGAGGGAGTCCTAAGAGAAGAACCATCTGTCTTCTGCTTCAGAAGGAACTGGGGCATTCAGAGGCCCTTTACACTGCTCTTTACACTGCCTTCAGGGGGTCCCTTATCCTGCCTTTTCTCAGAAAACAGAACTTTAAAACTGATTTATTTTTATTTGAGTTCATCCCTCATGGAACTGCACCCACTTCTGAGGTACAGTGAAACCGCTATTTAACAGTGCCCAGCAACACTTCAGAAGTTTAAGATGGGAAGTGATGAACTCATAGTATTGCAAATGTCAAATGAATTTCACCAACTAGGAGAAGAGCAAAAGACTTTTGTCAGTGTAGAGGGTCCAGAATGGGGGTGAAGATCTTATGCAATGAATACCGTGGATCTTACCGGCAACTGTCCATTTATTGGCCAGTCACTGTTCTATTACACACATGAATCCTTTGTTTTAAACCAAACCAAACCAATATTCCTAAGTTTTAGACTTCAGCCCACAACACTGAGAAATGGTTTCCTCCTAAAATGTAGGTTATGATCATAGCCGTGAAAACTTGGAAAAATTTGCTTGGCAAGCAAACATGCTAAAAAAAAAAAAAAGAATCAAAGCTCCAAGTGTTTAATTAGCTTAATTTACTTCCTGTTACTTTAAAATATTCCCTTTTGAGCTTGACATTATAATACTCCAAAAGGTTCCTTCTCTGATACTGCATCAAAGCAATGTTGAAGCAAGAAGGGCTATATTTTAAAGTGGCAAACTCTAAAAATTACTGTTCTCCTTCTGCCCTCTTCAACTCCCAGCAGCAAAATCCCAGACCGATTAGCAAACTGATTTATTTTACATAAAAATAGTAACCTCTCTTTTGCTCTTCTCCTAGTTGGCAAAATTCATTTGACATTTGAAATTTTATCTGGATACTGTACTATGAGTTCATCACTTCCCATATGTAGTATTGCTGGGCACTGTTAAATAGCGATTTCACTGCACCTCAGAAGTGGGTGCAGTTCAATGAGGGATGAACTCATAAATAAAAATAAATCAGTTTTAAAGTTCTGTTTTGTATCCTTACTGCTGAGATATACCCTGATACTACCATTTTTATTTTTTTCATTGTTTGGTATAATATTATTACAGTATTTTTTATTAAACTAACTTATTTAAATCAGTAACAGTGATGTGACTTTCCTCTTTCCCTCACAGCTACAGAATCTTTGCTAATTCTTAGTTAATAATTTAATGTAATGGAGTGAAAACAATCCTCAATGCAGTTTTGGGGCCAGCTCTTAGCATTGTTGCACCATGCTTGTATTGAGGAATCTCCAGGTAAGATAAAGACAAAAATAACCTTAGGGTCTGTGAGTGCAATCCAGAGCTATTGGAACAATCTCCAAAAGGCCATTCCAGACAGCATAAATTAGAGCTACCCTGAGGCCAAAAACACCTCAGGATTCAGGAGGCAGTGGAAGGTTGAAAGCCACATGTTTTCCACCCATGTCTGCTGAACATAGTTCCCATGCACATTCTAATTGTAATTGTTGGATCTGTCTTTCATCTCACTTACATTGGAATGAGTCAGGAGCAATTCCATTGAAGTCAATAGAGTTACTCCTGCACAAAACCAGAGTTACATCCATGCAAGGCCCAGCATTTCTAAGTCTGCTGGTTGTAGGCATGGTGCTGAGAGTAACCTGATATGTGTCACCGATGGAGTGGTAAATAAAGCAATACTTTCCTGTATGGGTTGCAGGTGGCTTCAGTGAACCAAATGAGTTTTACCAGGTTTTCCACTTTCTGCTTTTGACACAGAGTTTAAAGTTTGTGAAAACTCCCAAAACAATTCCAACAAACCTTGGCTAATATAGTTGGTTTCCTAATGCAACAGGTGTTTTGTTGCTCCTCAGTCCATAAGTTCTGAACCTTCAGGTACCAACAGTGGGTCTTGGAGTCCACTTCTCAAAGGCTTCAGAGGAAAATTGGTAAGTTCTGCTCCTCATGGACATTTCAAAGAATGACTTATTGTTTTGATGCCATTAAACTCAGTCCTCAGGGAGCTAAGAATGGGACCAGTGCCTTCCATTCCATAGCAAGGCTTTTTAGAGAAATAATCTGATCCCTCCATTTTGCAGCAGGAGTGGAAACAAGCTTCCTTCCTGTGCAGCCAATGCTTTGCTGAGTATTACCATAAGGGGACGAGGGAGACTAGGTGAGAATTTGCTATTACCTGAGACAATCAAATTCTTCATATTGCTGCCATGAGGTAACTTCCATGACTCAGAGTGGACAAGAAAAGAAAAAAAGTTATAAATACTTTATTAATATCATGTGCACCTCAGTGTACCTGTCTAGTAGCATCATATCTGACCACAGTGAGTGAAATCAAAGAAGGCTGTAAAGGGAAAGCCAACAGGAAATGAAACAATAGCAAAGATAAAGTATTATCATACGGAATGCCAAGGGTCATTGGGAAAACAAAAGAGTAGTTATTAATTGGGAAATACCCTCAGCTAGGCTGGCAAAGTTTACTCTTTCCAGGTGGGCCCTAGGATCAAAGGAAGTGCTAAGACCTTAAAGATGTAGGCTGGGGAAGAAGGAGATGTGGGGAGGAGAGAAGTGACTGAGATTGTTAACAGCTGCCCAGGAGAAAGAGGCACAGAAACTGCAGCAAGTGGGCTATCCCTCAACCTAGGGAGGTTGCTAATTGGGCTGAAGAGAATTTACAATAGCTTGAAGGGAAAAATGATGGTGCAGGTAAGAGTTATGTGCATAAACCTTTTTCATTCTAGCTCTTTGCTCTGCATGGTATGTACCTTAGGGCAAATAAATAATCCTTTGTTCTGAAGAAGCTGCTTTTGAATCACTGTAATCAGCTCTTGGTCACAGACATTGTCCTGGAGGGGAAAGCGCTGACAGTAGCCACAGATACCTGGATATAGTTGACAAACAGGAGGCTGCACCCCAGAGGGTCAGTTCACTCCTGAAAGAGGGGAAGGAAGTCAGGCCTGTCAGTCACCAGATGGAAGCACTTGATGGGGACTAAAAGGGTCTAAAGCATATTTCACCTTATAGTCTGGCACTTGGACTGTCAATGGTGCATTGATGAAAACAAAGGCAAGACCATGTCCTTATGCCCGTCTCAGTGGTTAGGAGTGAGTAGGCAGCCTGTTCCCCAAAGGTTCTATAGATTGAAAAGGCAGTAGAGCTTAGGTTTGTCTAAAACCTCTGGTCATCTCCTGGCTGCCAGCCTGGCACAGATAATGGGGACTGGGACAGCCACCTCACACCAAAGATGTTAAAGGGTAAAAAGACACTTTTTATACTTCCCTTGCAGATGATATCTAGAGCTATGTAAAGCTGTGAGGTTGGTTGCATGAGGGCTCCTGGAGCCAATTATGTAGAGAGGTGGTCCTTTGGGTTTGAGAGGAAGGAAGAGTATATAGGGGAGAATTAAAGTTCCTGAGCCAAACTAAGACTAACCGAAATTATCTGACGCTTGTGCATCCCTAAAGAGAGTGCTTTTCCGCAGGGGTCTGTTTTGGGACTGGCTCTGTTCAATATCTTTATCAACCATTTAGATATTGGCATAGAAAGTATGCTTATTAAGTTTGCAGATACCAACCTGGGAGGGGTTGCGACTGCTCTGGAGGATAGGGTCATAATTCAAAATGATCTGGACAAATTGGAGAAATAGTCTGAGATAAACAGGATGAAGTTTAATAAAGACAAATGCAAAGTGCTCCACTTAGGAAGGAACAATCAGTTTAACGCATACAGAATAGGAAGCGACTGTCTAGGAAGAAGTATGGCAGAAAGGGATCTAGGGGTTATAGTGGACCACAAGCTGAATATGAGTCAGCAGTGTGATGCTGTTGCAAAAGAAGCAAACATGATTCTGGGAAGCATTAACACGTGTGTTGTGAGCAAGACATGAGAAGTCATTCTTCCGCTCTACTTTGCACTGGTTAGGCCTCAGTTGGAGTATTGTGTCCAGTTCTGGGTACCGCATTTAAAGAAAGATTTGGAGATATTGGAGAGGTCCAGAGAAGAGCAACAAGAAAGCTTAACGGTCTAGAGAACATGACCTATGAAGGAAGGCTGAAAGAATTGGGTTTGTTTAGTTTAGAAAAAAGAAGATTGAGGGGGGACATGATAGCAGTTTTCAGATATCTAAAAGGGTGTCATAAGGAGGAAGGAGTAAACTTGTTCATCTTGGCCTCTGAGGATCGAACAAGAAGCAATGGGCTTAAACTGCAGCAAGGGAGGTTTAGGTTGGACATTAGGAAAAGGTTCCTAACTGTCAGGGTAGACAAACACTGGAATAAATTGCCCAGGGAGGTTGTGGAATCTCCATCTCTGGAGATATTTAAGAGTAGGTTAGATAAATGTCTATCAGGGATGGTCCAGACAGTATTTGGTCCTGCCATGAGGGCAGGGGTCTGGACTCGATGACCTCTCAAGGTCCCTTCCAGTACTAGTATTCTATGATTCTTCTGCTTTTGAGGTGAAAGTTTTGCTCATTATTAATCACCTGCTTTTTACTGGCTTAAAGAGAGAGAGAGAACTTGGAAAGGAGTAGAATTAAAAGAAACAAGACTGAGATATTTAAGACTATGAAATATGTAGTGAAAACTGATCAGCCCTTCCTCTTTCTGGTATCCCCACAACACAGCAATAACTTGTCACTCAATAAAATTAATGGCAGGTAAATTTAGAACAAATGAAAGGATCTATTTCTTCACCCAGCATGTCACTTGAATCTGGGATTACCTTGCACAGCAGGTCATAAGGGTCAGTATTGCATTAGGAAAAGAGCAGGATAAGTTTATGACCAAATACCACCATACATAGTTATATTTGCTAAGATAAATATAACTTAACCACAAGTCAAGCACAGAGCCCAAGCAGAACTCTGAGCTGGCCAGGAAGTAATTTGATCCCATGGACACTCCAAGTTTGATTGCTTTCATTTATACGTACCTTTTAAAATAATAAAATGATGATTATGAACAAAATAGTCTGAGATAGGGCATGAAACTTCCACTCACCAGAAAGTTTTTAGCTCCAGCAAACAGTTTTTGTTCCTGCAAACAGCTGCATGAAATTGAATATATGATGCTAAAGATCGATGAGCACAACTGATTGCTGTTCCAAATGAGACGACGAAGCACAAAGACATTGAGAAATCAAATTGATGACCTGTAAAAAATAAGTTCCGATTAAGAAATATCAAGTTGATAGAAATTCCTGAAGGCAAGGAGACAAGGGAAGATGAAATATTTTTGAGAGTGAATGATGAAGCTGTTCAGTATGGATGATTTTGAGCTCCTTTTACAGTGTACTAGAGCACATCAAATCCACGGCTGATCAGACAACACCTTGCATAATGTGTGTTAAGTCTGTATTCCAGTTTGTTTAGGCTGCAATTCCGAACTGGCAGCCTGGATAGCCTATTCCCCTCAACGAAGAAGTGTCTTTGACACACAAAAATACCCTCATTACGTATAGATTATTTTTTAGTAATAATGTCTGCACTGTAGTATTACTAATTTGGACCATTACTATAGAATTTCATAGGGATTTTATTATAAGAGTATTTCTACTTCTGTAAGCCAGTGCAGGATCTTTTACCAAATCCTTATTCCTGTGATTAGTTCTTGGTCAAGCAAAAAGTCTGTTGACCTTCATGGCACTATTCATATGTCTAAATCTCATTTGAGTAATAGTATGCAAGCTTGGGTCCTCTGACTGTAAACTCATTGAGGGCAAGGCTCTTCTCCTCTCTTTGTTACATGCACACTTTTAAACTTCTAAAGCCAGATGCAAAATGGACCAAATTTTCAAAAATAAGAGACTGAGGTTGGCTTGGCCACGTGCATTCACATTTGTATGCATTAATGGATAACTTTACCAGAAAATGTCTAACTGTTTGTGCAACTAAGTGCAAATATGCATAGCTTTTGTTATTTCACATGCTCCTACAATTGAAAATGTCAAGCTGTGGGTCTGATTCTCGGCTGTGTTTCTCCAGGTGTGCACTAGTTTCAGCCAGGGTGAATCTAGAGTAAGGCAGTAGTGTACCAGGCCTTATGGGTCTTTCTCTCACAGACGAGATGGTCAATCCTGAAGAGTAGAGCCAAACTGCACCTGAATGTTCTGTACCCAAAGCTATTAGAAAACCCAGATTCATGGAAAGTTCATCTTTCCTGATGTGGATTTTCATTTGCTTTTTACTGTATGTTGTCTAAAAGGACTGTCACTGTGTTTGTTCAACTGAGTATATATGATGTTATAATTGTTTTGTTTAGTACTGTAAATAGTATGTGTGATTAATCTTGTCCATGCTGGAAAGGTATTTGAGTTTCTTACCAGGCGGTATGTGTTTAAGGTTCTGCTTTATTTATGTATAACAGAGAGGACAAGTACTGCAGTTGAGAGTACAGAAAAATGAGGGATGTGGTCTAAAATCTGCTTTGTTTGGTTTTAAGCACAGAGAAGCCGTAGTTTGAAAATTAGGCCAGAATTATGAATGTCTACTGTGCGTCAGGTTGGGAGTGAAGCTGCTAGTGGGGGCAGAGGACTGGAGATTGCTGGTGACTGTCACACTCTGCTTGAGATAAGAAATAAACTGCAAGGAGCAAGATGAGCAGGACACAACCCTAAAAGCTAAAGGGAGTGAGCCCACATGGGGCTTGCTCACCAGAATTTAAATCTTTTGTTAACATCTTGTTCCAGCAGTGGGACAGATACCATCACCCAGAGCTATCAAAGTTGCTCTTTTTGATATATCCTGGTGCTTCCATTAATACTGCTCGATTAACAACACTGGATGACTTGCTGGTCCTTATTTTATTTATTTATTTATAGTACTGCCTGAACAGTGGGTGTTTAAAAAAATCCTTCTCCGAGAGAGCATCTACTTATAATGCAATAATAAATTGTGCCCCCATTAGGGTTAATATAAACACAGCTACAGCCCTGCCATACTTTTGGGAAACACCGCTGTTCTATTTTATTTCAATACTGCAGGAGTGTTTTGATCTCACTCCACACCAGCCTCACAAATCACTGGTGCAGCGCTCTCACTAACTTGTCTGTATTATGTTCATTTTCTGGGTGGCAATAAATATTAGAATAAAATAAACTAAAGACTGCTGGCTGGGGCTCTGTTAGCTATCTTTATGGTTTCCACAGCAGCTGAATGACAGCTCAGGCTGAAAGCAAGCGGCCCCTTTTCACCAAGTAAATTTAGCCTTGGGAAGGATGAACATCATCTAACTCTTGAGCTGTGATGGTTGATGCCAGTCAGTAAATCAGTCAGATTTTAATTATCGGACACATGACAGGGAGCAGTGACAGGCTGCAGTCCACTGGAGAGTATTCCTTCAAAGCAGCTTTAAAAACAGAACAGCACTTGAAGAGGAAAACCAAGTGAACAGAACACAGTCACAGCTGAATTGCAGGACATTAATAGCATGATGGAATTACCTTCCTCATAATTTTAACTGTTTATTGGCTGTAGCCTTACACTGGGAGTATATCTAATGCAGCATTACTGGGAGATGTGTTTTTTTTTAAAGCCCTCTTCACAGTGACTGGTGGTTTTTAATAGTGTTTCACACACTTATTTGCATGAGCAGCTGTTTAGTGCAATGAAAGTAGTTACAGATTTATAATGCAGAAGAAGACACTAATTGGTTAGATGAAGTTGCATTTTTGACATTGGCCTCCTTATGAAAATTGGTAATATACCTTAAAATGACCTGAATATGTAAGAACTTCAGTATGTATGATTGCTTTGCACTTTTAGGATTAATTCTCAAATAATTATCTAAAGGCACCTTCCTGAAAGCTTCTTTAAATAACAAGAACTGATGTTAGGAAAAGTTTCTGGAAATTGCACAAAATCTATATGGTGAATTCACAGAATTTAAAAAATATATATTTCTGTAATTCCATGTGTGTTTTTTGGGGTGAGAATGGGAGATAACAGAATGGCAGCTAGATAACTGTCTGAAGATGACTGTCTTCTAGGGAAGTGTTTTTCAGAAATTATCACTGAATTAATAATATGTATGTGGATGACAAAATAAAACAACAAAAATAATAATACATAATAATTTATCAGAAAGCTCATAAAAGCCTATGTTACCTTTTTAACTAAACTCTTCATAATGTGTGAAGTGGAACTTGAATTCTGTAATCTAAAAGCTGGTTAGATGTTTTTCTCACAAGTCATAGGTTCACCTTGAATCTGAGCACACCCATACACTAGCATCAACAGGAAGTCTTATACAGAGCTCAGTAGCAAGGACTTGCTGTAAAATCATCGATAACATCAGCATGTTGCTGTTATACCAGTCCATAGTATGGAATCTTCAGACACAGTATAGCCCAATTCTGTTCAGTGCTTAGTCGCTTCAAAGCGTACAAGAAGCCTTGGAAACAAAAATAATATTCAACTTAATCTCAGTAAAGATCAATAATTCTCCAATGGGTAACTCACAGCAAATACAAATGAGTCCTACATCAAACTGGATATCTCTTCTTCCATGAAAAGAAACACTTCTTTCTTACTGACACAGAGGTCACCTGGTGTCTAAAAATGCATCCCTTTTCCCAGTGGGAATCATCCTGTGCACTCACACTGTGATTTGTGTTTGATATTTTAGGTGAAAGCTTAAAATAATTTTAATTTAAAGACTTCTGTAGGGAGAGCTTCATAACAGGGACACATATTTTCAAAGGATATAAATACATCTCTCTGTGTACTTTCTTGTAGTTATCTTCAGAAATCTAGAAAGAACATCATATGTATATGTGTGTTTTAATTTCATAAATGAGCAAATGTTCAGTTTTTGTTGTATTCTTTCTACCAGAAAGAGGAAAATAACCACTTAACATGTTTCTTCTTGTTCACATTTCATAACTTATAAATAAATTCCACAAATACCACCCAACTAACAGAATAATGAGAGAATCCGCAGTTCTCTAAACCAGAATAGTATTTCTCGGTATTACGTTATGACTGTGAAGCACTTATTAATTGTTATTTATTATTGAAGCAAAATGCAGGACAATGTAGCACTTTAAAGACTAACAAGATGGTTTATTAGATGATGAGCTTTCGTGGGCCAGACCCACTTCCTCAGATCAAATAGTGGAAGAAAATAGTCACAACCATATATACCAAAGGATACAATTAAAAAAATGAACACATATGAAAAGGATAAATCACATTTCAGAACAGGAGGGGGATGCGGGGGGGGGGGGGGGGGAGGAAGGAAGGTAAGTGTCTCTGAATTGATGATATTAGACGTGGGGAGAGTGGGATGTTTGTGAGCTAATGGTATTAGAGGTGATAATTGGGGAAGCTATCTTGGTAATGGGTAAGATAGTTTGAGTGTTTGTTCATTCCTTCTCGGAGAGTGTCGAATTTTAACATGAATGACAATTCAGAGGATTCCCTTTCAAGTGCAGATGTAAAGGGTTTTTGTAGCAGAATGCAGGTGGTTAAGTCATTGAGAGAGTGTCCTTTCTGGTTAAAATGGCAAGAAACTGTTTTCTCTTTGTGATCTTGTCTGATATCTGTTTTGTGGGCATTAATCCTTTGGCGAAGTGTCTGAGATGTTTGTCCAATGTACATAGCAGACCGACACTTTCGGCACATGATAGCATAAATTATATTTCTGGATGCGCAGGAATATGTGTTCTTGATCTTATAACTCACTTGGTTAGGTCCAATAATGGTATCAGCAGAATGAATATGTGGACAAAGCTGGCAACGGGGTTTGTTGCAAGGGAAGGTACCAGGGTTGGTATTAGTGTGGTATGTCCTGTGGTTGTTGATAAGAATCATCTTGAGGTTAGGTGGTTGTCTATAGGAGACTATGGGTCTGTCTCCCAGAGCCTCTTGGAGTATGGTATCCTGTTCCAGTATAGGCTGTAGTTTATTGATAATGTGTTGGACAGGTTTAAGTTGGGGGTTGTAGGTGATGACAAGTGGTGTTCTATTGTTGGTTTTCTTGGGTCTGTCTTGAAGTAGATGGTTTCTAGGTATTTGTCTGGCTCTTTCATTTTGCTTTTTTATTTCTCCAGGTGGGTAGTTGAGGTTTATAAATGCTTGGTAGAGATTCTGAAGCTTCTGGTCTCTGTCAGTGGAATTAGAGCAGATGCGGTTGTATCGAAGGGCTTGGCTATAGACGATGGATTGTGTGGTGTGTTCTGGATGGGAGCTTGAAGCATGTAGGTAACTGTATGAGTCGGTGGGTTTTCTGTAGAGAGTGGTGTCTAATTTTCCATTGTTGATTTGTACTGTGGTGTCCAGGAAGTAGCTCTCTCGTGTAGAATGGTCCAGGCTGAGGTTGATGGTGAGGTGTAGGTTGTTGAAATCTCTGTGGAATATCTCCAGTGTTTCTTGGCCATGCGTCCAGATCATAAAGATGTCATTGATGTACCGTAGGTAGAGAAGGGGTGAAAGGGGACGGGAGTTGAGGAAACATTGTTCTAGGTCAGCCATAAAGATGTTAGCATACTGTGGGTCCATGCGTGTACCCATGGCTGTGCTGCTGATCTGGAGGTATAAGTTGTTCTCAAACTGGATTGTTACTGTAATATGTAGGAGCTACAGTGGTGCAGTGGAACTTAATTGTGCTAGGCACTATTGGTAGCATGTGGAGAGCTAGATGTCTACAAGGGCCCTCCCTATTAAAATCAAATGGAAGCTTTCCTATTGACTTCAGTGAGTGTAAGATCAAGCCCACAGTGCTGGCTCTCTAAGGGTATGTCTACACTACCCTCCTAATTCGAACTAGGAGGGTAATGTAGGCATACCGCACTTGCAAATGAAGCCCGGGATTTGAATTTCCCGGGCTTCATTTGCATAAGCTGGGCACCGCCATTTTTAAATCCCGGCTGGTTTAAACCCCGTGCCGCGTGGCTACACGCGGCACGAACTAGGTAGTTCGAACTAGGCTTCCTAGTTCGAACTACCGTTACTCCTCGTGGAATGAGGCTCAGGCTCAGGAATGAGTCAGAGGCTCAGGGTTCCTTGCATGGAGCCGACTGACTGGGAGAGGCTGACTAATCACCTGTGAAGCTGTACTGCCACACAGCTAAGAGGGAACACTGGCAGGGCGGCTGACCCACAGAAAAATTGGTCGGGCCCTGGCTAGAAGATTTTGTGTGCTCCAGCCCCATGGGGAAAAGAGTGGGAGGAGAGGGATGGAGTGCCAGCGCAGGTTCCCCAGTGCTGAGGATCAGCCCTGAACCTCAGGGGCCAGACACAAGCAAGCCTTAGGTTCCCCATTTTTGCTGTATTGGAAGAAAAATACATCAAATAGTTTCCTAATGCTACTGTCCCAGCTAACCAATTGCTGCAGTTGCCAAAGAGACATTATTTGACTGCACGTGGGTGGAGATGGTCTTTGTGCCTAGGAAGGGGAGGTTGTCCTAGTCACCATAAATGGGAAGGGATGTATTCATGGCATACATCTGTCTGTAAATGTGTGATTCATGCTGTGACAACATTGTGAACATCTGCCTTACATCAGTTGATAAGAGAGAGATTAGACTAAAGTCAGGTTTCAGATACACCATTTGTAAATGAGGTAGTCATTACTCCATGGAAGTCAATAGAAGTATTCTGAATTTATGCCAGTGAAATTTAGAGCAGAATCTGGGACACAGTTTATTATCATAGTCATACATTTTTCTACATTGTTGAATTAAATAGTTGGCTGTATTCGCTAAAGAAAACAGATTTGTAAATAGAGTGCAATACCGTATTTTCCGGCGTATAGGGCGACTGGGTGTATAAGACGACCCCCTATCTTTTTAATTAAAAGATAGGGTTTCATCTTATACCCCAGCGCCCTTCCGCCTCCTTTGCTCCCGGTGTCCCTGGTCTGCTGGAGATGGTCCCCAGCAGACCAGAGGCACC
Source organism: Pelodiscus sinensis (assembly GCF_049634645.1). Taxonomy (NCBI): domain Eukaryota; kingdom Metazoa; phylum Chordata; order Testudines; family Trionychidae; genus Pelodiscus; species Pelodiscus sinensis. The sequence goes on from NC_134722.1 coordinate 24,572,747, forward strand.
GGGAGCAAAGCCGCCAGGAGCGCCTGGGCTGCCCCCCCCCCTCCCGCCGGAGCCCCTCCGCGGCTTTGAAAGCCTCGGGGGAAGCCGGCGGCGGGGCATCCCAGGCGCGCATGGGCTGCCCCCCCGCCGGAGCCCCTCCGCGGCTTTGAAAGCCTCGGGGGAAGCCGGCGGGGGGGCATCCCAGGCGCGCATGGGCTGCCCCCCCGCCGGAGCCCCTCCGCGGCTTTGAAAGCCTCGGGGGAAGCCGGCGGGGGGGCATCCCAGGCGCGCATGGGCTGCCCCCCCGCCGGAGCCCCTCCGCGGCTTTGAAAGCCTCGGGGGAAGCCGGCGGGGGGGCATCCCAGGCGCGCATGGGCTGCCCCCCCGCCGGAGCCCCTCCGCGGCTTTGAAAGCCTCGGGGGAAGCCGGCGGGGGGGCATCCCAGGCGCGCATGGGCTGCCCCCCCGCCGGAGCCCCTCCGCGGCTTTGAAAGCCTCGGGGGAAGCCGGCGGGGGGGCATCCCAGGCGCGCATGGGCTGCCCCCCCGCCGGAGCCCCTCCGCGGCTTTGAAAGCCTCGGGGGAAGCCGGCGGGGGGGCATCCCAGGCGCGCATGGGCTGCCCCCCCGCCGGAGCCCCTCCGCGGCTTTGAAAGCCTCGGGGGAAGCCGGCGGCGGGGCATCCCAGGCGCGCATGGGCTGCCCCCCCGCCGGAGCCCCTCCGCGGCGGCGCGGAGGGGCTCCGGCGGGGGGGCAGCCCATGCGCGCCTGGGATGCCCCCCCGCCGGCTTCCCCCGAGGCTTTCAAAGCCGCGGAGGGGCTCCGGCGGCGGGGCATCCGGCGTACAAGACGACCCCCGATTTTTGGGGGATGTTTTTTAACATCAGAGGTCGTCTTGTACGCCGGAATATACGGTATATGTCTCTGTGTTAGTGCTTAATAAATGTTACCAAAAATATAGCACGCTTATAGACAAACAACAGGACATCATAGTTGCAAACAAAAAATCAACCCTAAATTTGATATCAAAACAAGGCTCAATAGAAGCCACTTCTACAAAGTAGTCCCTTCTTCCTAGTGACAAACACCATGAAACCAAGGAAAGTACATATAGGACAATGAGAAAGTAATGGGAAACTTAGGAAAGCTGACAGCCACACCAGACTCCTGGGCAAAGTAAAGGGGGCCTAACTCTGTACTCCCAGAAGGGGTGGGGTCTTGGGTGGAATGGGCAGGGCTGAGGCAGCCAGCTGTTAGCACCTGCCAGCTCTTATTGCCACTGGGAGTGCACCGTGAAGCACTCTGCCAACAATGTGACGGGCCTGCGACTTTGGACACTGCCACTGCAGATGTAGCAATGGTGACAACTAGAGCCCTGGGCCCTTTAGAATTGCTAGGCCCTGGGACAATTTACCCCCTTTGCTCTCTGCTGTTGGTGGGAAGGTATCTGTGTGTCAGTGCACTGTTCAGTGTTGTGTTGGAAATATTCCTTGAGACGGAGACAGCAAAAGTAGGCTTCCATATCACCACAGAACTGTATCATGTTAGTGGGGGTGGCAGGGCAAAAAGAGAGTCCCCGAGATAGAATAGATTCTTCTGCCAGGCTGAGTGTGTAGTTGGAGAGCTTGAGGATATTGCTGGGTGAGTTAGGGGTACCACTGTTGTGGCCCCATGTGGCAGGTAGGATTTTAGACAGCTTACAGTCCTTTTTCCTCTGTAGAGAAGTGAAGTGTGTAATGTAGATCTCCTGTCTTATTTTAGTAAAGTCCACTTGTGCGGAAGGTTGGTGTTTTATGAGAGACTCCAGATAGGAGAGCTCTTTTTTGATGTTTTCCTGTTTGCTGTACAGGATGCTGATCAGGTGGTTCCTCAGTTTTTTGGATAGTATATGGCATAATCTCTCACTGTAGTCTGTGCAGTATGTAGATAGCAATGGATTTTTCACCTTCAGTCCATTTGGTATAATGTCCATCCGTTTGCATTTGGAGAGAAAGATGATATCTGTTTGTACTTGTGCAAGTTTCTTCATGAGGTTGATAGATTTCCACTCCATACGGCTAAATGCAGTGCCTTGCATGGTGTCAAGTATCAGAGGGGTAGCCGTGTTAGTCTGAATCTGCAAAAGCGGCGAGGAGTCCTGTGGCACCTTATAGACTAACTGAAGTGTAGGAGCATAAGCTTTCGTGGGCAAAGACCCACTTCATCAGATGCATGTAGTGGAAATTTCCAGAGGCAGGTATAAATATGCAGGCCAGGATCAGGCTGGAGATGACGAGGTGAATCCAATCAAGAAGGGTGAGGCCCACGTCTAGCAGCGGATCTGGAGGTGTGAATTCCAAGAGAGCAGAAGCTGCTTTTGTAGTTAGCTAGCCATTCACAGTCTTTGTTTAATCCAGAGTTGATTGTGTCAAACTTGAAGATGAACTGTAGCTCAGCAGTTTCTCTTTGAAGTCTGGTCCTGAAGTTTTTTTGCTGCAGGATGGCTACCTTTAGATCTGCAATTGTGTGTCCAGGAAGATTGAAGTGTTCCCCTACAGGTTTTTGTATGTTGCCATTCCTAATACCAGATTTGTGTCCATTGATTCTTTTACGTAGGGACTGTCCAGTTTGGCCGATGTATATAGCAGTGGGGCATTGTTGGCACATGTTGGCATATATTATTGTAGATCACTAATGATGCGTTGGAGAGGTTTTAGCTGGGGACTATAGGTGTAGTTTCCCCACTGTTAGCACCCTTTTTTATAAAGGAAATCTGACTACAACTCAATAGCATTTTTGCACAGTGTAATTTGTGATTAGGACATGTGTTAGAAAAATATAATTACTGGGTATCTTGTAAGCCATAAACTGCTTCCTGTTAACTTTTCACAGTATCACCCATTGATACATCTTTTCCCACGATGTTATGGTACCAGGTTATTCTTTGATCACTTATTTATGTCAGTATTTCTTATCTCTGTGGCCTAGTATGACTAAGCTAAAACCTTAGAGGCCTCAGTTTGTGGACCTCATGTTGTGGACCCTATTTACTTGGATATCTAATACATGATTGTTTCCTCTATAATCATACAAGTGAATTGTATTTAACATATAATGACTATATAAAACATAACATGTTCTCTACTATGGAGAATGAAAGGGTAATCATGGATAGATTAACTAAGAACAAATCATGCCAAATCATCTTGATTTCCTTCTTTGACAGGTTTTTTGGATGGAAGAGTGTGGTGGATATAATATATGTGGATGCCAGCAAGACCTTTGACATAGTGCTACATGACATTCTGATAGGTAAGTTGGAGAAATGTGAGCTTGGTGGAACTGCCATTAAGTGGATGTATAATAGGTTAAACAATCACAAAAAAGAAGTAAGTGTTACAGGAATGATGTTGGCTTTAAGGGAAGTCTCAAATTGGGCTCTACAGAGATCTGTTCTGAGTTGAGTGTTGTTTAACATCTTTATTAATGACCTGTACATAGGTATAGAGAGCATATTTTGTGCAGATGTCTGAGGGCTTGCCGACACTTTGGATGATAGAGCTAAAATTCAGAGGGATGAGATGGAGAACTAAGTTAGAGACAACAAAACGAATTTCAGCAAAGACAAGTGTAAGGTGCTACACATAGGAAAGAACAACCAAAGGCACATATAGAGAATGGGGGATAGCTGGTTTGAGAGCAGCACTCCTCAGCAGTATCTGGGAGTTGTGATGGATCACAAACTCATTATGAGTCAGCAATGTGATTCTTTTGGAAAGTAGTTTTGCTCAATTCAGTGCTAGTTGATTAAGCAAGTTTGGTCACTGCTCTGTGGAAAGGATGTAGAGAAATTGGAAAGGATCCAGAGGCAAGTGACAAAGATGATCAAAGGGATGGAATGCAAGCCATGGGAGCAAGCCATGAAAAAACTGGGTAAATTTAATTTGGAAAAGAGATTAAGGAGGACATGATAGCTGTCTTCAAATACTTAAAAGGCTGCCTTAAAAGGCAGAGAAAAGTTTTTTTTTATTTACAACTACTTCAGTTCAGACTGTAGCAGAACAGATTTTGATTAAATCTTAGTAAAAACTTTCAAACTGTAAGATCAGTAGGACAATGGAAGACTGCCCAGGGAGGTTATAGAAGCCCCTTCAGTGTAGCTTTTCAAAAGGAGGCTGGATAGCCATCTGTCTTGGATGGTTTAGACACAACAAATACTGCAGCTTGGCAGGGGGCTAGACTAGATGACTGTTGTGGTCCCTTTTAATTCTACAATGTGCCTCCCCTTTATCTCTGCCTCTGAAGAGGCATATTTTGGCTTACTGTGTGTTCCCAAATATGAATTAATTCATTAAACCTCACTACATTCTTGTGAAGGAGGTAAAGTCTCTTTCCACCCATCGCTGACACGTAGCTGCTCTTTTAATAGCACACAGCAAAATTACCAAGCAGCTTGTGGCAGAAAATGAAGAATTGTTGTTAGCTCAATGTTGAATTAGAGAGATGCATACCACCCACAAAGACATCCTTATAACGTCCAGGATCATCTGGGTGCTTTGTGGAAGAGTTCCATTCAACCTCTGACTGCTCTTGACATTGCTTAGTTTCCGAGTTCTTAGAGTCTGAAAACCTTAAAGGTGATGAACACTTTCAAATTAGAGCTCTTCAATCCCCTACAGCCAAAGTACATCAGTATACTAGTATATTTGTTGTGTCTACTAAATATGACTCCTTTGCTAAAAAAATTACTTATTACCAGGATAACTAACTTGATTATGTAGGGAAATGATAAGGTGCTTCTACTATTGTGTCTCACCGTGAATGAATGGATCAGAACATCATTCTAAATATTATAAAAGACTAGATCCCAAGCTGAACATTAGCAATGAGATGTACACCATTCCTCAGGCCCAAACACCCCAGAACTTCTGGGAAATTCAGACCCACATCTGCACATAGGGGTAACCCACTTCTAATTCTCTTTAGTGACCAGGCTGGTCTCATGAGAACATTAGGTAACAAAAATTGCTTTAACTGCAGACTCTTCTGTCTCCTTCCTGCCCCACAGTGCAAAACTACCTCTGACTCAGACACCAGAGGTTAAGGCCCAGGAAAGCATCTCTGCTACAGTGCTGTGCTAGCCAAAAGGATCAATGTCCGCATCCTTTTGATGGTATTATAATTAAAACTTTATGAAAGTGGAAATAGTAACACAAAGCTTATTATAATCCTGAGCATTTGAAAAGCACCAGGGCAGCCATCCTATATGTTTTTCTAACTGGTGGGATCACATTAGGCTTACTTACAAAGAAAGCAAAGATCATGTTGGATCAAATTACACACAATGACTGAAAAGGAATGGGAAGGACTGAAAGATTATAATATGACTGGTGGAATAAAATACATCCGAATGCGGTGGAAGGTCCCCCTCCCCACAATTACAATTAATTTAGTGGACTTGGGCTTACAAGTCCCTGGCCTAGGGCACTTTTCACATCATAAGAGTTGTGGGGAGGGAAACTGAACAGATGAAAAGCAGCCACTGAAACCTAGCCCAAAGCTGTTCTAGCAAATAGGCAGAATTTTCTCATTTTCATGAAACCAGTGAATATATAAATTTCACTGGTTTCACTTGTCTGTGCCAAAGAAGTTAATAAAGTTCAACTTGGCATGTTCAAAATTTGAATGATCTGGTTGACAGAAAAGTGAGATGGCAGATTTACAATATTCAAATCTTGGTGTTACATACTTCACTACAATGCAAAACATGTACACGGAGAGGGAACTATTGCTGACAGTCCAGCTACTTCACTGTGCCCTACATGCTTACACTCTGCTCTCTTTAAAAATATTTCTTGACTATTTATTGTTATATGGGGTCTTGTCATCTTGTTAACCTCAATATTTTATTTTCACAACTTTTAAAGCTTCTTTAGTGGAGACAAATCTCATGGGGTACCTGAAAATTAGAGCTTTGTAATTATCTGTTTTCTTTGGCTTAACAAAGGTTTCACTGAAACATTTTTTCACATTTCCATAAGTTCTAGCTTTTCTGGAGTGCAACTTCAAGTTTTTGGACAGAACTTACCCAGACTGCCAGGTTTTCCTTGGTTTTATGTAAAACTCATGTTTAACAGACTCACACTATCCTGCAATGTCCTGGACAAACCTTATAGAATTAAAACAAAACTTTATTTATTTAAATTGTCTTCTTGAATTAGGTTTAATACCTGTGGGTTCTATTGTATTAAAAATGTAATTGTACACGTTATTGTAGAATGGATCTGTAATTCTTCTAGGAAGGAGGAGTCTAATGTAATGCCTCTGGTTAACAGATCCTGTGAAGCCACTTCCTGGAGAAGTTCACATATGCTAGTTCAAACTGGATTATTTGGGGATCAATGGACAAAGAAAGGATTTTTGGATAAATCACCCTTGTCCTTAAGGAATAGTTAGAAGGACATGGACTACAGAGGCCCCATAGGACTGAAGCTCTGATGAACTTAAAAGCCCAAGAGCTCTGTATAGGTGAGGTTTTGAAGGACTGCTCTTGCCAGAGGCCATGTTAGTTTTAGGATGATCTTGTTAAGCTCATTATCACAAATGTAGGTACTTGTATTGTTTATAATATTTTGTCTGTGGACCTTTGACCTTAAGAATAAATAGGCTGACCCTGGTAGTGTCTCATGGTACGTTATAACTACGGGAACTCACACTTTTAGCCATTTCTGAAAAGAAAGCAGGAGAAGTTGCTTTGGCAACCTACCTTTTTCTGGAGATAATACAGTGAGGGCAGGGAACTATATGGCTTGGAAATTCTGTGGTCAAAATGGAGGTAGACTTAGGTCTCCAGTCAACACAGCTGATGACCAGAGGCAGGCCTACCAACAGGTGGGACAAAGGGGGAGTTGCACTGGAACCTGGTTATACAAAAGGGCCCGTAGCCCTGGGACCTTTAAATCGCTGCTGGAGTGCCACATGGTGTGCTCCAGGCAGTACTGAGGCTGACAGGGAGAGTCATGGTGCTCTCCTGTCAGCACTAAGGGCTCCCTATCCCAAGCTCCAGTCTTTCCCCTGATGCCTGAAGCCTCACCTTATTGGGGTAAGAGCAGGCTGTCCTGCCTTGCCCAGAGGCCCAGAAAAGTTGTCAGTCCCACTGACCAAGGGAGCTCAAGGCCTGAATGTGGGTGTCCTTGATGTACCATTGAGGGTAAATACAGGTGACATTGCCCTGAACTGTTATACCATGAAACAATACAAGGCTTTGTATGTCCTTTCCAAGCCATAATTTCCTTTCTGGAAATAGCAGGAAGCAAGTGTGCAAAATGCAGGTGATATCCCTTGAGCAATCTTTACACATGGCTATAGAAGAAATTGGTATTAGAGAATTTATTGAGGTTATACCCCAAGAACAATGCATGCTGGAACAGGACACTGGGAACAGAACAGTACTGCCATTCTTTTATATTTCTATTCTATTGCCTTACTTTACTCTTCACTGTAGTATCTGAGGGCATGTCTACACACAGCATTATTTCGAAATAGCAAGTGAGCATGGCCATTATTTCAAAATAATATCGAAATAATGGGCGTCTTATTCCAGATTCTGTAACCCTCATTCTACAAGGAATAATGTCCATTCTGAAATAGCTATTTCAGAATAGGGTGAGTTTAGACAGAGCAGCTGGAGTTATTTTGAAATAAGAGGCCGCCAGGAAATTCCACAGGTTCCCTGCTGGCCATTCTGTCCACACGCATCAGAACTCTATAGCTTCCCTTCTCCTGTAGCCTTTAAAGCAGTAGCCTCTGGGGAAACAGTGTGTGGAGCACAGGTCCCTGAAAGCCTTGAGCTACACAGCAGCTTCCAGATTAGCACTTTCTGCCACCATGAGCAATCCTGTTGCTCCCACTGAGCCCTCCACATCTGCAAGGCAGCCAGCACCCAGGACCCTGTCTAGGGAAGGAAGAGTCATGTGCCTTCCTGGTCTAGTGCAGAGATCCTGGCCCTCATTGACGTCTGGGGAGAGGAGGTAGATCTCCAAGATCGCTGCACCAGATGCAGGAATATGGATGTCTATGGCCAGATGGCCAATAGCCTGGCCTCCAAGGGCCGCATGGTCACCCAGGAGCAGTGCACATGAAAGTAAAAGAACTAAGGGAGGCCTATGCTAAGGCCAGGGAGCGCAGTTCCCATTCTAGGGGAGCACCACAATCCTGCCCTTTCTACACCCCCATCTACCACATCCTTGGATGTGGGTCAGTTCCTTACCCCCTCATTGTGGACGGGCCGGAGATGCCCGTCGCTGCCCTCCCAGGGGCATAGCTGGTGTGGAGGAGGAGGTGGATGAGGCCAGCACTAGCTTGATGCCTGCCAGGTGGGAGGTCAGGCTTACCTTGGAGCCGGTACCCCCCTCCCAGGAGGTCTCCTGGGCATCATCCAAAGCTGGGGAAGTCACCTCAGGTGAGTGCCATTACTTTCCCTATACTCACATGGGTGGTGGTGAGGGGCAGCTGGTTGCTCTTCAATCGGCCTCCTCAGCCTGAGTATTGTGCAGCAGCCTGTGCACGTGGGGCACACAGCACCAAGAGGCTGCAACAGAGGACCCCTGTGCTCTGGCTTACAGGGTGTCTGGAGAGGCCTGCCTTACTCCGAACACCCTCCCACTATAAGCCACCACTAGAAGAGGCTAGGGACATGGAGACACACACACAAACACACATGCAGAGCTGTGCCAAACACAGCACATGGGCATGCCTGCACTCTCGGGGCAGCATCCCCTTCCGGGGACAGCACAGGGATACACTCACACACACCACTCCCCAACACCTGTCCCACTCTCCACCAGAGAGCAGGGTACAAGTCCTCTTCCTGTGGGATGCTGCCACTGCTGGATTCGGCATGTTTATGGCATGGAGGGAAGCCCAGCCACTCCATGGCCCCCCTGCTGCCTGCAGGCTCCCAGTCTGGAGACAAGGTGCAGGCTCCCAATCAAGGGGTCCAGTCCAGGGCTTCATGAGCCAGGGGAGCAGAAGATAGGTTGTGTCCCTTATAATACAATACATATAGGGGTATGTCTACACAGCCTCATTATTTCGAAATAACTCAGTATTTTGACATTATATCTCAATAAATGCCTATTGTGTAGATGTGGACTGTCAAGCTGGAGAACTTCTTATTCCGACTCCTCATTGTACGAGGAGTAAGGGAAGTCAGAGGAAGAGTGCTCTATTTCAAAATAAATGCTGGGTAGATGCTCCCAATTTTGTAATAAGCTATTTTGAAATAAGCTATGCAATGTCATAGGGCACATCTAGGGTGCGTCTACACAGCACGGCTTAACTCAAAATAAGCTATGCAAATTGAGCTATGTCAATTGTGTATCATTTCAAAATAGCTTATTTTGAAATTTCGAGCATCTACACAGCACTTATTTCAAAACAGAGCACTCATCCGCTGACTTCCATTTTCCTTGAATAACGAGGGTTACAGAAGTCGGAGTAAGAATTCCTCCATCTTGACAGTATTTTGACACTATTTCAAAATAACTACCTGCTGTGTAGACGCGGACTAAGTTATTTCGGAATAGCGCTACTTATTTGAAAATAGTGTTGCAATGTAGATGTACCCTTACATGGAGTGCACCCAAAATTTAACAGTCAGTGGGCAAATCTGGGCCAAGATCAGGTTTTGTAAGGAAACCAAATTAGTTTTGGCAGAGTCTGGGTTTTGTTACGTATTTTGGTTAAAATGCTTTCTTATCTGCTGTTTTATTTGCCACCAAGTGATCCTTCATCAGGCTTTCTGTGTTTTGCAGTGCCACTCACTTCTCCCTTTTTCTTTGGTAGGTTTCAGGATTTTCAAAAACTGGTTAAAAATGTTAATGCATGTGGACTGTGGATCTCATTTTAACAAGTGCTCTGTCTGTCCCTAAATCTACCAAGGTTCATCAGACCTTTCTTGCCATTCATTTCATATTATTTCCATGATTTTTACCCCAAACCCAGAGGAAAAAAACTTCCTTACAATACAAAATACATGACAAGTTTTCTGTCAAAAGGAGATTTCTGGGTATGAGACATGCAATAATTAATGCAGCTTGGTACAGTCCTTAAATGTACAGTATAACAATGCTATTTGCTTTAAGCAGGAAAAGGCAATGGATTCTGCCTTCCAATATCTGACTTCATGTTTAAGAGCTAATGAACTGAATTCTTCGTAAACAAGGCAAAAGATGCAAATGAACAGACAGATTCTCCAAATGCAAAGGGACACATGAGAAAGAGCTAATTTTACACAATTGACTCTCTAACCTTTTTGGATCAGTGGAATTAGAGGCTGATTAATCTGCCATGATTAGCATTTATTGAAGCTTTTTGACACTGCTGCATTGTTTTTCCTTTCCCATTCTTTTGTGTCTCTGAGAGTTAACAGTTTATAATACATTTAAGTGCCAGTCCATCACCCTGACAGGGTCATAGCTTTCTTTTATGGACTTTTAAAATTAATAACAGACAGTTCTATTTTGACATGCCCTTGCTTCTGCTGCAGAACTCGGCTGTTTAATTGTAGAGCTGGCCTCTTGTGGCCAAATGCTCCCAATGTTTAGCAAGGGTTGAAAATATGGATGTTAGGAGAAAAACTGGCAGATGGCTGACAAGGCATTTTTACTCATAACACACCAGTAAAACTTTAACTCAGAAGATTTAGTGCTAGAGCTTTCCAGTCAGCAAGCTGCAGCCATATGCAGATATTTTTTTTCAAACTTCTAAACTGATGGTTTTGCAAAGTGTGCATAAGCAGCCTTTATTGATTATGATGTTAAAAATTGAAAGCGTCAGTATCATTTAGCTTGAGACACTTTTAAAGAAAAAATGAACATTCATTTTCATTATCAACTCCTGATAGGTAAGACACTAGAGAGGACCATGGTTTTTATATTTAAAACTAAAGCAAAAACTTTCTCGACTTTGGCCCTTAAAAAAAGGACACATTAAATATATATTGATGTATACGTATATAAGAATATGAATCAAGCAACACCTCTCATGCATCGCATAAGTGTTGGCTGCTACACAGTCAAAGGTTCCAGATGATGTCAGAACCCATGAAAGTGACTTGTTAGCTGGTTATAAAATCACAGACACCATAAGCCTGGATGATAGCTTCACAACCCAACTTGCAGACACAAGCTAATATTTATAACATATGCAGTACCTATCTATCACCTCAAAAAGCAAGTTAATATTAAAGGTCTGACAAACCCACAAAACTAGCAAATTCAGATTTAGGGGTATTCTGTGCACAAATTTGTGCCAAGGTGTTTCAGCAGACATACATTCTTCTTATGTAATTGTGAAGTAATGAGAGCACATTAGCACAGATAGCCTACAATGGACTAACACCTTGACTCTCTATTATTCCATTGAAAAACAACACTATTTTTGCTTGTTAGCAAAAAGTAGTAGGAAATAGCTGGTTTTTTTAATTTCTTATCTTTTTTTTCAATATCAAAGGCATTGGCTCACATTGTAGGCTGTCATAAATATTTTAGTTATATCAAAATAAATATGTTTAAGGTAGAAGCTGCACAAAGAAGAAAATTCTCCTTGTGTTGCTTCATCGTGAAAGGACTAAAATAGACTCTTTAAGAAGCGCTTAAAAAGAGAGAGAGAGAGAGAGAGAGAGAGAGAGAACATCTTTTTGGGTCTATAGCCTTAAGGGCCAAATTTTCAGCCCAGTGTTCGTATAAAAATGTGTTCCTTGCTGCTGATAGATCTCTGATTTATGCTCACACAGCAGCATTTGTGGAAAAAAGTTGGGTAAAAATGAGCCCACAAATAGCCTAACTGTGGTTACAAATGACAGTTTGAGTCTTCATGTGCATTGTGGTTCAGTGGCTGAAGGTGCCTCTTCTGCTGATCTACCTAGTGCACCTATATTAGGCAGCTTCTACCACCTTTGTCAACCTTTAACCTGAAATTGATTTTTACACCTAAGTAATACACTTCTATAAAAATAGAAGTTGGTAATGGAAATACTGAAAGACCCTTAATAATAAGGGTGCTAGCTGGTTCAACTATATCATAAGGCAGGTGTGGATAATAAGCAGCCTATGGGACTGGCTGCAGTTCACCACAACTAGCTCCTGGCAGACCACTGGATGCTTTCTTTACCCATGGTTTGCAGGTATGGCCACTTGCAGCTCCCATTAGCTATGGGTCCCGTTAGCTATGGTTCCTGGCCAATGGGAGCTGCGAGAAGTGGTGTCCTAAGCCGTGCTGCTTCTCACACTTCCCATTGGCTGGGAATGATGCTCTGCAGCCAGTGGGATCTGTGAGTGGCCACACCTGTGGATGAGCAAGTAAATAAATGTCTGGCATCCAGCCAGGGAATAACCCTGGTGAACTGCGTCCAGCTCTCTGGCCGCTTATTACCTCTCCTTTCCCCTCTCCCCCCGGCATAAGGTGACTTAAACAAACATAATTTACAATCTAAGAAGGGCTCTAGAAGTCCCGACAATTTCTGTGCTACCAGCAGAAAGCTTTGATTCAGTGTTAAGGAAACTACCAAACTACGAGAATCCAGATTGGAGATTGGAATTTTGGAGCAAAAGCATACCTCCTATGTTCCGGAGATGCTGGAGGAAAGCCAAAGCATTAGTAATGTGGTTTAATCAGTCTGTAACTTTATTAAGTAACACATCTGGGAACTGTCCAACAACAACTCATCCTGGGCAGGTCATCCTTCCTTTGTTATACATAACACATGGTGGAGGTCTACCATCAGCCCTCCATCCCACCTAGTTTGAGGTTGCCATAAGCATTCCACTCCAATAACTTGATCTCACCACTATTGCTGGGATCCCACCTCTCCCACCTCATCTGAGGGGGAATTCAGTGTGGAAGTGAGGGTTGTGTAGACATTAGAAACCCCAACCTCATTCCCCCACTCCTTTCTGAGATGCCTCTTCCTCATCCCTTCCAACTCCAATTCATCTGGGATTTGCAGAGCTGAATTAAAAAAGGGGTCTGCTCTAAGGGAGGCCCTGAAAACATATCTCTAGGCTGCCAAACGTTCAGATCTTTTTGTGAGATACCCTTAGCTCAGGGCCAAGGGCTTCAGCCACTAAAGCCCCTGCATTCTGGCCCTGCCAGGTGTGTGTGGGGAAAGAAAGCTCTGTGCACTGCTGTCCTCCCCTCTGCTGGATTGGAGCCATTTTGCTGTGAGCGGGGGAGGAGAGGAAGCGCCATCCTGTGCTGCCCTCACCTGCAGGCTCCATCTATGCAGCTCCCATTTGCTGGTAACATCGCTAATGGGAGTTATGGGGGACAGTGCCTGCAGGTGCCTGCAGGGCAGCACAGCCCATGCTGAGCCACCTGCTTTACCCTCACCACCAAAAGGGAGATCCCTAAGGTAAGTGCCCTGCTCCCCAACCTGCTGCCTCAAAAGTTATTCCAAAGAGAGAGGAGGAGCTGTACCTCCCAGTACAGAATGGCAGCTGCTGAGCAGGGATTACAAAGATCCTAAATATTGGACTTAAAGTGGGTGTTAGGCCCTTTGTCCTTTTGGGGATATGATCCCAAGGGTTTTCTTTCCCCTCCAGGATAAGGTTGCAAACTCTGACTGAAGCTGTTCTGGGAGATTTTTTTCCTAACATGGCAGAATGTAATTTTCTTAAAATATCCAATTAAAATTTCTAGGATTGTTTTCAATAGTCACTGGGAGATCAGTGACAATTCTGAGAGATTCCAAGCCAACCCTGGAAGATTGCCAACCCTACAGATTCTCCCTGCCTCCCCCCCCCCCAAGACTGTTGGTGTAGGGGACATTATTTGTACACACCAAGCAGGATGATCAAGCAGAAATCTGTTTGCTGAGATACAAGATTCCCAAAAGAAAATATCAACTTTAAAGCTATTTATCTCATAAGTTCTATTCTTGTGGTTCTGGGGCAATAGTATTCATGTCACTGACAGAACAATTGGGTCCATGGCCATATCGTCCCAATTATTTTGTCCTTATAAACATAGTACTGCACTCGGTATAATAATAATACTGCAAAGTGTTTCTGTTACTACTGTTAGACTTAGAGCTGAATCCAATTGTAATAGCTGGAGGTCTGGTCTATGAGGTTTGATCCATTACTATATTTATAAAAAAAGATTACTATCACACTCGTTAGGAGTAATTACATTTATATGTACACACACTAAGGCTATGTCTACATTGCGCTCTCTTGTGCAAGAACATATGCAAATGAGATGCTGCACCTCATTTGCATACTTAGGGTATGTCTACACTAGTTCGAACTAGGGAGACTAATGTAGGCATTCGAACTTGCAAATGAAGCCTGGGATTTAAATATCCCGGACTTAATTTGCATGTTCCTGGGCACAGCCATTTTTAAATGCCCCGTAGTCCGAACTGCCTCCCCGCGGCTACATGCGGCATGGACTAGGTAGTTTGAATTAAAGCTCCTAATTCGAACTACCGTTAAACTTCCTTGCAGGTAATTCGAATTAGTAGCCGCAGGCAGGTAGTTCAAACTACGGGGCATTTAAAAATGGCGGCACCCAGGAACATGCAAGTGAAGCTGAGTGATATTTAAATCCCAGGCTTCATTTGCAAGTTCGAATGCCTACATTAGCCACCCTAGTTTGAACTAGGGTGGCAGTGTAGACATACCCCTAATGAGCTGTCATTTTTGTGCAAGAGGGGGGTTTTGTGCAAGAAGGAGCAGTGTGGCAGTCTACAGCCCCTTGCGCAAAATGGCGGCTCATTAAGTATGCAAATGAGCCATGGTGAAATTTATTGCCACACCTCATTTGTATATGTTCTTGTGCAAGAGAGCGCAATGTAGATATAGGCTAAGGAAATGGGGGACGCTCAGGACTGAGGGGTGCAGGAGTCAGGACAGGGGGTTGGGAGGTTTTGAGGGGGCTCAGGGAAGGATGTGGGGATGGCCAGTAGCTGCTCCTGAGTATGACTCGGGATGGTGGTGGTCATGCAGTCCAGCTGTTGGCTGCTCCCTGGGGCTAGCCCAGTGTGGCAAGAGCTGCAAGCTTTTCCCCAGGGCTGGCCTGGGATGGTGGAAGACCACACTTCCTGGCCACCAACTTCTATCTGGGGCCAGCCCGAGGCAGCAAGAGGCCTTGCTGCCCTGCTACCAGTTTCTCCCTGGAGCTGGCTTGGAGTAGAGGGGGCAATGCTGCCCAGCTGGTGTCTGCTCCCCAGGGCCAGGCCAGGGTAGCAGAGGCCACGGTGGCCAGCCAGTGGCTGGTTCCCGAGGCTGGGATGCTTGCTGACCTCTTGTGGTAATTTGGGAATATAACTGTCCCTGCTATCATAGCTCTCCCTTTCTGTTTGATGAGAAACAATTGTATTCCATGCACATCCCATTTTCCTGGCGTAGCCAAATCTTTACCTATGATAAGAGGAAGCTGGTAGTCCTAGCTATTACTATTTAGGAGGAATTATTGAACAAACAAACTCACAGACGACAGATGGACACACAATAAGATAGATGCACAAACTCTCTCAAATATAGAGTAGACTGAGCATTTTAAAGAATCAATATCACAAGGTTTAATATGGGGGCCATATCAAGTAGCCTAAGAGAAGAATAAATAACACAATTACAAATATGAGGCAACCTTTAAGTGATGAAGATCGAACCCTTTCAAGTAACTGTGAGTCAGAACTGCTGAAGAACTGGCTGGATTCCCTAATTGAGCAGAACTTGCAGACATTTGCCTTGCTCATTGCCATATACGGTGTTGAATGATTTCCACTGAGAAAGGACTGGTGTCCATTTTGCAAAATAAACACAGCCCAATGCTATTTTCCCAGGGAAGCTATATTGTTTGTTAGCATAAAGCACAAAACTCCTTTAACACCAAGAGTTGGGATTCCTCAGTTTCTATCCTATTGCCAGCACTGGAATGTGCCAGGGCCCACTAGTGCCAAGAGGATAATGAGGTAATGTGCCCGGGTGATAAAATTCTGGCTTGCTGGCTTCTTGCCCAGTATTTATGATGGCACACACCTATCTTCATCCGGAAAAGCCAGTGTGGGACATTCCAGAGGCTTTTCTAGTTTAAAATAAAGCATCAAAGAATGCATGTATCGGACATCTCACACAGGAACATGCCTTTAACTGTTTATAA
Source organism: Pelodiscus sinensis (assembly GCF_049634645.1). Taxonomy (NCBI): domain Eukaryota; kingdom Metazoa; phylum Chordata; order Testudines; family Trionychidae; genus Pelodiscus; species Pelodiscus sinensis. The sequence continues at coordinate 24,588,869 of NC_134722.1, forward strand.
AAACTGAAAGAAAACTCAACTTGCATAATACTGGTCCATTTCTAACCTAAAATCTGCATTAACTAATGCTTGTTGGGTATTGAATTACAACAGAAAGCCTATGTTAATGCATGTGAGAGCCACATGAATATCAAACAAATTCATTATGATTAGTGCTATTACAGTGAATACCAAATGAGTTCATAATGATGGAACAATGAAAGTGTTACCGAGAGATTTTATTTCTGCAACAAATCCTGCATATAAGGGTCCACTCCTGAAGTATTAATTCCAACATAAGATTGCATCTGAATATTAGCACCATCAAATAAATTATACCTTTCAATAGTCTCAACTATATGGCTCAACATTTTTTCCCACTGATACATCATTTTTCTTTAGTCTCAATCTGTCTTTAAAGTTTGATGACTATTGTATAGGGGTAACACTTTATTTTAAGTGTCCAATCATTAGGAATTCATTTAGTATTCATTGCAATAACACTAATACAATAGAATAGAACGAATAAGAAATTCATTTAGTATTCATATGGATGTGATACGTACTTCTAAAATAGGTCTACTCTATTTCAGCATTAGTTTAGCATTATTTAATGGACACTTAAAATAAAGTGCACTGGAAAGATGACTTAATTTCTACACTTCAATATCTAGCTTTTTTTATTAAAGAAAGGTATAGGAACTTATGGAAGTGTCATTGGAATATAAAACAAAAGTCTCAAACCTGTGCAACTGCATCACATGAAAATGGTTAAAAGGAAATCTGAAATCTTATTTTTTTCTGATATTTTGTGCTGTATTCACAGAACCAGTTTATCCACAGAGCTTGTGAGAACTTTGTAATAATTGCTTAAGAATACAAAGCCTATCTGGTAACTGTTACATTCAGTAGCTATTGGTACTTATAATTGAAACTGAAATCACAGAAACAATAAAAAAAGTGTATTAGCACAGATGAACTTCAGTATACATATTGCACAAGTAGAAGAAAGGCAAGTCAAATTTCGTACAGATTATTGTCTTTTTCTTTAGAAAGAGCAATAGACTTTGCTAGTTAGGGGCATTTATTCAATTTACTTATATTATAGGGGGAAGTTGCATACAAATTCTATTCTAAACAAATAGCAATGGCAAAGGCTTATAGACATTCTACACTTCTTCTTTAACCCAGTTGCCTATTATCCATTAGTGCGGTTTACTTGCAAACTAAAGGCATATCACTGAAGCAGACAAAGTTATTTTGAACCCAGAGGGATTATAATGATTTTCCTATAATGTCTGGACTTCAGCAAACACACATTTATGAAGTACCAAGTATCCGTTCAGCTAACTCTTCATTAAAATATATTTAAATGTCCTTCAATTAAAAAAAAGCATCTTAAAATGAAACTCAAACTGGCTGATTCCCAGGCTTACAGTTACGTTCCTATCAAGAATTAATGCAATATCATGCACACACCATTACTGAAAAATTCTACGCTGTTTTTTGCCAAGTGTTCCTATATAACAGTTTTATCACAAGTCTGACAGCCGCCATAAAAATTCCAGGCATTCTATATCAACAGCCCTCTTTGTACTAAGTTATTAAACATTAAATTTTTATTCGTCATTTGTATTCTGTTATGCAAAATAAGCTCCTTGATAAGATGTGTCTTCTTAATTGGGCCCTTGATGCTTCTTGGATCGGAGTTGTCAGATTAGCTGGAAGAAGAGGCTCTGCATTGAGCCAGCTCTCTATCAGGAGACCAATAGCTTTGTAACAACGATATTAAGTTAGAGGGGCCAAATGGAGGGCAGCACTAGGCTCAGGTGAGACTCTACATCTGTGCATGTCTTATGCTCAGGCACTTTTCTCATAGCATCAGCAGGGCTGATGGAAATAGATTTGTTTGTTGTTTACAGCATGCAGCTGTGGCGGCTGCTGCATGGGAGTTGTATAAGATTGAAGCAAATTTGTACTGAGACTAAAATATTGAGCTTTTCTCTAGTCAGCAGTCTCTAGAATCTTATTGTTGAAAACTTTATCCAGTTGTAACCCTCCCCAGGGTGATTTTCATTTGCAGCTGCCCTGTTCTGTCTCTCACCGCTTGTCCCATACTGCTTCTGTATTAGTCAGTGCAAAAGTAGACTCGTGGTATACAAGCTACTGGCTAGGCCATGAAGAAGGAACAAGAACTGAGTCAGTCTTTTTATTCATTGAAAATGTTGTGGTTTTATGGAAAAAGCACTCCCATTCCCACAAAAATGTCATTTATAGGGTTCAGCATCTTCTTTTTTAGCTACTACATGAAAGAAAGCACTCAGCATTTAGTAGTGCTTACCAACAAAGCTTAATTAGAAATCTCACAAGGATGACAGAAAAGAAAGCATAAAGAAAATGTAGGATTTATTATCTACATAAAGTAGGGCCAATTCTGACAAGGAGATTGTATTATTTTCCAGACTAGTGATAGAAATGTAATCATTTAATGCTACTGACAGTTGTCTGGTTAAATTCTCCCGTAACATGTGGGAAATTCTCTCTTCATATGATTAGCACCTAGAGACCTGAATAATATTGGGGAGCATTTGTGCCTAGCACTGTACAAACACACTGTAAGCAACAATTAATTCCTCAGAGTACTTGCAATCTCAACAGACATGACCAATCAAGGGTGAGAAACCAATGATCTCCTGTTTTCACATCAGGAACTAGAGATTAAACAATTTGCCCAAGGTCATACAGGAGAGTCTGTGGCAGACCCAGGGATTGACCATAGATTCTTGGATTCAGACCGGTGCCTTAATCACAAGACAGTAATTGAATTGACAGCTGACATCTTCAGTATTAGGTAAGTTACTAAACTACTGGATTTCAGGCTGTACTCCATCTTATTAGAGCATACTGGAGATCAATACAATGTACTTTACGATTTTTGGACAGGAAAAATGTAAAGACTTTATTCATTTAAATACTTATATGAATGATTTTCCAAATAATTGTTTAAATGACAATCTAGTGACCATGTTTTGATCTCCCCACACACATTTTCCTTGTAATGTACCTGCAGCAATTTAGCTTATGGTGTGAGCCCAAACTACTGTTACTAAGTCCAGCTTTGACCATACCGTCAGTATTAGCCACTGAAATGCTACAAGTTGCATCCTTTACATTAGTTCTGTGGATCAACTTTTCATAGTCGGGCTAAGAAACAACCTCTGCACCACAAATAAGTAATACAGGTTGCACCTCTATAAACCAGGACTGTCTGGTCCAGCAACATCCGTGGTCCTACCAGACCACAGGTGTTCCAGGATCAGAGAGTTCCGGCACACTGCAGGGGTGGGGGAGGGCTGGGAACCCGGTAGGTTCTGTGGTAGGGCTGGAGCCTGGCATGATATAGCGGGGTGATGTGGCCCAGCTGGGTTGCCAGGCAGGAGAGGCAGGGTGGGCGTCAGGAAGTCCAACATGAGGCTCAGCTGGGCTGCCAATGCTGGGATAAGGTAGCTTGGTACATGGCCCCTCTGGGCTTCCTGGGGGAGCTGGGAAGCCCAGTGGGGAAGCAGGGAGGCATAGGGTTGCCAGGTGTCCAGTTTTGAAACAGACTGTCCAGTATTTGACCTTTCTGTTCGGGAAACAAATAAAGAAAATATAAATAAGAAAATATAAATGTCCGGTATTTTCTAAATAAGATGGAATGTAGATTGTGATGTAATGTCTAGTGTGCCCGGTATTTTTTTTTAAACCATCTGGCAACCCTAGGGAGAGAGGGTGGGGCCAGAAGCATTGGGCCAGAAATGATCTCCCCTGGTCTGGCCAGACACCTCCCCTAAATCTTATTTGGGACCCGCCAGGTTCTGAGGGTACCAGACCAGGGCGGTCCAACCTGTAATAACTTCATTGTACACATTGCACAATCATCCTGAAAATAATAATATATGCTTAAATATGCAAAATCAGAATGACACAAGACAAGCTTAGTTAAATCTTTCTGTAAGATTTTATATAGAGACCTTCCCCATTAAACATTTCTGTATTTATCTGCAAATATTTGCCAGTAGAATATGTAATTACAGGACCTCAGTGCAGGATATTCCACTCAATAACAAAAAGAATATCAGTCTACACATGACATGACTTAGCAGAGTACAAAATTCAAATAGCAAGAGAGTGAAAAAAAGCAACTCTAATGCCTAGTGAGGAAAGAGAGGGCATGAATAATGAGATAGTCTGAGCCAAAGCATGTGTGCTCCAGATACATGATCACGGGGGAAGTGAGATTTCTGACACACATATAAGGAAGAGTCAGGAGCCAGTACCTGATCCAGTGCTATTATAGGAGTATTCCATCTGAAACTGATGTGCAAATATAAATAAAGATTTTGGCCTATTCCAATGGAAGGAAATAAAAGTGCTCATGTTACAATAGAGAAGATGCTTGTCTACAGGGTGAAAGAGTCCACATTAGCTGCTATGTTCTCTCTTTCTCCACTAACTCTATGTGAGGCCACTTTTCCTGTGCACTGAACATGACAATGTGTACATTAGCTCACTGCACTTTGGAAGTGTACTCAACAAAGCCACCCTTAGGGCTTGTCTTTACTGTGGATTGATGCTGCAGCAATCAATCCACCGGCGGTTGATTTGCCGCATCTGCTTAGACACAATAAATCGATCTCTGAGCACTCTCCTGTCAACTACAATACTCTACCCGTATGAGAAGAGTAACTGGAGCCAATGAGAGAGCAGTTCCCACTGACCTTATTGCACAGAAGACAGTCTGGTAAGTATGTTGACTTCAACTATGCTATTTGCGGTAGTTGAAGTTGTGTAGGTTAGATCAACGGAGGGAGGGAAAATTAATGTAGAGAAGGCCTTAGCGTGTGGTAAGTGTCCAACAGGGAGTTACTACGTCACTACTGTGCTTTAAAATCATGCCCTAGCTTACTATGCACTCACATCCCCATATAGACAAACTCATAATAGTCATGCTAGTGATGAAAAGGAGGGTGATTTAGTTTCATTTTCCCAGCACATTTTTTTTCTTTTCCTCAACTGTCTCATGCATCTTAGTCCCAAGAGACAGGACCTGCTGGGGGAGGCAGTTCTGATATCAGTCTCAGCTTTTCCTTGCTGGTTTGTTCTACAGACCTCCCTATAAGCAAGTCCTAGGATATGTATGAAGAAAACTCTTTCCAGGTCAATATTGAAACAACAGAGCTCAGAGTGATGTCTTGCTTTATGAACATAATAGCTTGGCTCTGCGGAGCAAGTGCCCACCACTCAGGCAACTGATTGCACAGTATAACAGAGGGTAGAATTTGGTCTTAGGCTAGACATTGTGGAGACTGGTCCATATTCATGAGCAGATTTATAACTCTCAGTTAGTTCCATGGAAGTTAAAAATGAACAGCATGATTAGTCAGGCATCTCCTACAAAATACTGAGCACTCCCCTGGCCTTCTGAATTTACAGGTACAACTCAGAAAGAACTTGCAGGACTGGGCCTGCTTCTGCAAGCAAGTCTCTTTGTAGAATGGGCCAGAAGACTCCTTTTCAGGGAATGCTTCTCCAGAGAGACTCTATGCATGTGTGTTGGGGGGAATAGCGGCACAGTGAGGTGAAGTAACATGACAGAGTGGGACAGTAACAAAGCTGGGACATAAACTTCAGTCTTTTGATTCCCAGTTAGATGCCATATACTGGAGACGTAGACTCTATGGGTTGATTTATGGGTTAGAAAGCTGAGCCTCATTCTAATGACTCTACTAATCCATTCAGTCATTACTTAAGCCATGTTACTCCTCTTTTGCTGAGCATTAAGATTTTGAATGTTTTGAAAATTCTATTTCAGAGTTAACCCCTTCAGGAATTAATAAAATCTAGCAAATAAAAATGTCAAACAATTTCATAGTATTCCACAATTCTTACCATATACATACATAATGTATGTCTATACATTGTTTTCAAAAAGCATGTGATATAAGTGATTATGGGTCCAGCATCTGGCTGTGTTCTGACATTTCCAGAGGTACTGTGTGGAATTGGAATGTTTAGCTAAAACATCAATGATAATATTCCTGGCATGCTCATGCAGTGGATATTCTTGTGCCTAGATATCTCATTATCTGCAGGTGCCATAATGAGAATATGACTGCTGTCAATCACTTTAAGACACTTGTTAAAGCAATAACATGAAAAGCTTTTCCTTCATTTTCACTTGCTGTGAATAGGATGGTTGGAATACTAAGAAATGTCTGAATGTGTTCTGGAATATTGCTCAAAAATCAAGTAATTCATTCCCTGCCTCAGTTTCTTTCTCCAGCTAGAAAGAACTTGTTTCATACTAGGGGGCTGTGTCTAGACTGTCCAGTTTGTCCGGAAAATCAGCAGCTTTTCCAGAAAAACTTGCCAGCTGTCTACACTGGCCGCTTGAATTTCTGCAAAAGCACTGACTTCCTACTGTAAGAAATCAGTGCTTTTTGCGGAAATACTATGCTGCTCCCATTCAGGCAAAAGTCTTTTTCCGAAAGACTTTTGCGCAAAAGGGCCAGTGTAGACAGCAGAGATTTCTTTTCCGCAAAAAAGCCCCGATCGCAAAAATGGCGATCAGGGCTTTTTTGAGGAAAAACGTGTCTAGATTGGCCACGGACGCTTTTCCACAAAAGTACTTTTGCAGAAAAGCGTCCTGCCAATCTAGACGCTCTTTTCCGAAAATGCTTTTAACGGAAACCTTTTCCATTAAAAGCATTTCCGGAAAATCATGCCAGTGTAAACGTAGCCCTAGTGAAGAGAATATTTCTGTGGTTGAGGAAAGTCATAAACATTCTTTGGCCAGTTCCTTATAGATTTGATCCTTCAAGGTTTTTGAGCCACTGCTAAAGATTTGGAGTGCACCTTGACTTCAGTAGGAGTTAAGGATACTTAACCTCTTCTGGAATTGCACTACAGGCTTGACAACACCTTTAGACTATGTCTAGATTACATCCCTCTTTTAAAAGAGGAATGTAAACTAGTCAGTTCAAAATTGCAAATGAAACTGCAATTTGAATTTCCAGCATTTCATTTGCATAATGGGGGCCATGTGTTCTTTTGAAAAAGGGTATTTCGAAAGTGAAAACGCCATCTAAATGCAGATCTTTCGGAAAAAAACCCGTTTTTTGAAAGATCCTCAAAAAATGAGGTTTATAAGATCTTTCGAAAAAGGTTTTTTTTTTCTCACAAGAACCAGGTGTAGACAGCAGTTTTGCTTTAGAAATACCCATTTTTGAAAGAACACCCGACTGTCATTATGCAAATAAAGCATGGGAAATTCAAATCCCGACTTCATTTGCAATTTCAATGTCTAATTTACATCCCTCTTTCGAAAGAGGTATGTAGTTTAGACATCCCATAGACTATATACATTGAGTCAACCAGAGATATGACATCAATAGCTTCCTTTTAATCACAATTAGTTCATGATGTTGAGGTCTGCGGATGCTAACACCCTATGTCTCTTCTGCAGACACCTCAGGCACAAACTGGAAAACTATTGTCTCATGTTTAAAAAGTGATGCATTTTGGGATTTACAGAAAAGCCTGAAATTACAATTTGTCGCTGGAAGCCAGATTTTTATTCTGAAGGGCAATATCTTCCTCTGTTTAGGTATAATTAAAATCCTATAGAAATACACACAAACAACATCTAACATTTCCGGAAGGTTTTACAGTTTTGTTGGGATTTTTTTTAGAAAGGAGTATTTTGTAAGTAAACACCTTATTCTTTTCCATTATCAAAGGGAAAATACAGGGCCAGAATCTCTTCTCATTTGGATTTTCCATCAGTGCAAAATTGTTGTACTATATGTGATTGGCATAAAGCTGTCAAAACAGGTTAAGCCAACAGGACAGCTTGCCAACATAGATGAAACTTCCAGTAGAAATGATATGGTGGTGCCTACATCACTCTGCTATGGAGAAGGTCAGGGGAAAGATGGTATGAAAGGCTTACTTTACATTCCATCAATTCTCAATTGCCATTATCAACCCCTTTGGGACATTATTTTCTGGTATTATTTGGAAAAGGCTCTGAAGATTACACTGGGTACAACTAGCTACGAGTTAGAGAATCACCATCTCTGGCTCCCAAAGCTGTTGTGGCAGTATTTGCCTAATGCACCTGAAAAGAGAATCGGGCCCACTGTTTTCCATAAAAATGGTGATTTCTCTGTTTAATTTCTGATGGGTCATATTTGACATCCCATCAGAAGTTTAGGTAGTAGAACCTTAAAGTTCATAATGAATTTAAATATGTCTGAATTGTTAGTGCTGGGTGTGCTGTTTTATATGCTTGGTGCCATTTTTATTAAAATTTCATTAGTGCATTGGAATTGCCACAGATCTTTTTTCATCTTGAATTCACATCATCCCCACTTGGAGTAGGTTTCATTTTTATCAAGATATAGTCAAACACAGTTGCAGGGAATTTGGTGAACTTTATCCCTTCCCCCATCTTGTCCTGACATGTAATGTCATCAGAGAAATAAACTTGCATTGATCAGGAATATGTTCTATAATGCAAGCAGAGTATATAGATTGTCACTGAATTTGTTTCTCTTTTATAATCTCATGGTGTAATGGCATCACCTAGGGGAGGGTCACCAAAACCTTGCACAGAAATCATGCTGTCATTGAAGTTTATATGGTAATGGGATCTCCATAAGCAAGGGCTGAAATTGTTCTGATGACAGTAATGTTCTGTTCGAGTGAATGTTGAGCTGGCATCACAAAAGGCTGCAGAAAAACAAGCAAGACACTTGAAAAAATATAGCTCTTTTACAGGCAGAGAAGATATCCAATCTATCTTGTACCATAACTGAAAGATAATTTAAGGGATGAAACTATTGTATTGTAATAGTTGTACTACACTAGCAATAACACGTGTGAAATTCCAGAAATCAATAATTTATTTTAATCAATTGCATATTTAGCAAAATACTTATTTTGAACATATTTTAATCCAAAAATAGGTCCTTTGTGCAAGAAATGCATATGTGATTACCAGGAAAGCATGCACAAATGGGTGATCGTGCAGAAAAATGCCTCTTTTTTGACTAAACTACATGTTCTGCTGACACAACACTGGTAAATGTACATTACAAGTATACAATTGTGTGCAGACCTTTGGTTTTCCCTTTGCAAAATTTGTCCCTTGACTAGCAAATAAAAGAATTCCTAATTTGTAAGCCCACTTCTTTGTGTGTGCCAGTGTTACAAAGTTTGTGTGCAAAACTGGTGTAACTAAATGCACAAATGGTTGTAATAGATCAACTAAATGCAGATATAGTTATTCTGGCATGTACTTCTCGTAACTGCAAGTACAAAAGAGATATGAATTTTCAGATCAAAATATTGCAACTGTTACCTCGAGCAATTTGGATCAGCCAGAAAGTGAAGGCAGGGATAGATATATTATCCTGAAAATAGAGGACATTATATTCTATTTTACTCAAACTTTTCCTGGGGACTGGGAAACATTTCATTTCCAGTTACACTGATTTTTTTTTTCTCAACAGTGTTCTTATGGACAGGTTTTTTTTTTTATCAAGAAAAACAGAATTCTAGGGTCTGAAAATATGAAAAGATTTTTGTGTTATAAAATGTGATGAAGTCTAGTTGGAACATGTTGCAGGACACAGTGTTCACAATGTGACACAGTTTAGCTTCTTTAATTAAAAAAGCCCACTGAACAATTTGTTTAAATCCTAGCTTAGCTTTTTAAGATGGAGAAATCACTCTGGGAAAATGCATATCCTCCTGAATGTTTGCCTTTACCTAACTGCATCCAAATTCTATTATAGAGGCAGATTAGTTTAGCCAAGTCCTTTATCCCTCCTCCACACCACACAAACATTCTTCTAGTTTCCTTGCCAGGACCTCCCAGCCGGCTACCACACTTTTTAAAATATGGTGGCATGTAACAGTTGGGCTCTGGTATCTCACCATTAAAATTTGTGACCACTTGAATGGGTTCCCCCTTTGAGTCACACCTCCAGAATGAAAGGTGCATGGCTGTGATTATCTCTGAGTTATTTGTGAATTCTTAGATACATAATATAGAGAAAAGCTACTCATCCATAAAGCCAAATCACCTACCTATATGGAATAACGAGAGTTGGTCAAAACTATTATTTGATAAAAATTTGGGTTTTCAATTTTTAACTGGAGAATTTTGTGGCAATTTCTGAGTTTTTATCCAAAACTTTTCAGTGAAAATGGATTGGGAAAGCAAAAAAAGCAAAAGTTTTGGGGTATTAGTTTTTCAATTAAAATTCATTTTTAATTAAAAATGTTGATGAAAAATTTTCCACTGTAAAAACCCCCCTCGAGGCGTACAGATAGTTCGGAATGGCTTGCTAGTTCGAACTATCTAGCCCGTGCCGCGTGTAGCCACGCGGCACGGGGTTCGAACAAGCCGGCATTTAAAAATGGCGCCGGCCGGTTTATGCAAATGAAGCCCGGGAAATTCAAATCCCGGGCTTCATTTGCAAGTGCGGTATGCCTACATTACCCCGCTAGTTCGAACTAGCGGGGTAGTGTAGATATACCCTGGTTTATTAGGTGATGAGCTTTCATGGGCCAGACCCACTTCCTCAGATCAAATAGTGGAATAAAATTGGCATGACCATATATATCCCATATATATACCAAAGGATACAAAAAAAAAAATGAACACATATGTTCATACATGTTCATTTTGTTGATTGTATCCTTTGGTATATATGGTCATGCCAATTTTATTCCACTATTTGATCTGAGGAAGTGGGTCTGGCCCACGAAAGCTCATCACCTAATAAACCATCTTGTTAGTCTTTAAAGTGCTACATAGTCCTGTTTTTTGTTTCACATATTTTGAGGATTGGGAAGCTGAGGCAGAGAGAAATTAAATTAATTTTCCAATGTCACAAGGTAAGTCAATGGCAGAATTAGAAAGCGACACCAGGAGATCAGCACTCCCAATCCCTGTTCCAACCAGTAGACAAGACTATTTCAGGGTGCTTTATTACTCTGGAAAATTCAGAATTCTGACTAGCTTACAAATAGATTCCGATTTATATATGGAACATTTAATTGATTCTGCAGTATCTATGTGCATAGCATGAAGTAAGTTTATTATAATCATATGTTTTTAGAAAGGCTGAGAATGGCAGGTACAGTGTTTTGAAATAAATGACCACAAGAGCTAGAGAAGACTAAAATATTTTATCTATGTATATCACCTTTCACCAAAGGATCTAAAAGCATGAAGTCATAAAACCTCTATGAATTAAATGTTATATCCATATAAATGGACAAACCAAGACAAGTAAGTTAAGTAACCTTGCAGGAAGTCTGTGGCAGGGTCAGAAATATAACCCAGATATTCCAATACAGTACTTACTTTAACTGCTAGGCATGCTGCTTCTCGATCAGTATTGTAGAGGTATGTCTACATTGCACAGCTATTTTGGAGTACTGGAGGTATCCCAAAATAGGTACCCTGCATCTACACAAGCCTCCCATTATTTCAAAATGTATTTTGAAATAACAGGTGTGCTATTTCGCCATCCTGGTAAACTCATTGCACATGGCATAAGGAATGGCTCGATATAGTGCATTGTTTCAAATTTGGCACAGTGTATCTTTTTTTGAGTGTAGGGTGCTGTGTAGATGTACCCGAGGTTGCCATTTTATGGGTGGCTCAAGATTTCCAGCATAAAATTAACACCAACCATCAAGCTAGTTCTCATTCTTTCCTAGCTATTTTCCTTAAAGTCTCTGACTGTTGTGCGCATGTATTTCCAAGGACAGAATCTGACCCCAATTCTGAAATTAAAAGAAAAGATTGATTATTAAGACAATGTGATTTTTAAACAGCTTGGCTGATTGTTAAGCACATATGTGATTATGTCAATTTAGCTTTTCTTTTATATAAAGGCTTCAAGAAAAATGCTTCACAAGATAAGAAAAGTGCAAATGACATTCTAATAAAAGACTGCACGTGCATATATCCTGGGCTCACTTTTATTTTGTAGTACTGTGCCCTGGATTGAGGTCTACAGTTGCTGACCACTGCTCTTGATTATCTCACTGTAGCACATAATGTTTTGTACCAGACGAATGTATTCTAGCAAGCCCCTAAATTGTATTTGGACAAAGAATAATTGAACACTGGACAGAATAACAAATGCTATGGTCAAGTTTGCTTCATGGCTTTATCGTGTTGTATTAACATGATAGAAATATGAATACTTAAATCTTATCTCAGGTATAGTTTATAACTGCATTAATCATTTACTGTATTATATATATTTCATGTCACTAAGATTGTGAGGAAAAGATTCAATTTTCCCAGTGCAGTCAATTGAATGTGCTTTAGATAAGTTAAAGGCATTGCATTAAACTATTCCAACATAGCTTTCTCTTATAGATCCTTCAGAAGGATGGGGGAACATATATCAGGCAGTAATAGCCAGCATATTTTATACATTTTTTCCTTTTAAAACACACACCAATACATTTCCTATGGTCAATGACATTAGATAAATGAAGTCACAAAATTTTCTCCTTATAGGTAAATAGCGCCAAATTGGTGGACACTTTTATCACTGTTACATGACTATCTTTGTTTCCCCTTTGAGATTTTTAAACACTCTTTTACCAGTTAAGGTAGTAGTTGGAAAGACACCAAAATTACCTGGCGGGATCACAGGAATATGCCTAAAATATTTAAAAATGACATTTCACTTGATTGGTATTCTTTATAGGGGATGTAAAATTCAAGCCCTACATGCATGGAGGGGTTTGTTTGCGTGCATCTGTGAGATGTTAGCAAACAGGAAAGCACACCCATTTTACACCATACAAAAAGAAATATGTACCAGTATATGTTATGCACTTTTATTATATGAACATTGCACATTCATTGCCCATGAATTAAATGTATGCCCTAGTTTGCAAGAGTGGTGCTGATTAATTCTTAAAAATAAAAGCAAAAACAGCAAATGAAAAGGAACAATATTACAACAAGAGGAAAGAGACATTGGCTACACAATTTTCTGCAGTTTCTGGTGGAGCAGAAAGGCAGGATTACTAATCTAAGTGCTCAAAGAAGTAACCAGATCGGGTTCCTGGTGGCACAGTTTGTGTGTGAGAACTGCTCCATAAATTTAAAGTTAGTTAGACGTACGTGCATGTATTTTGAGCATTAAGTCTATTTTCAGTGTCTATTCCATTTCTTGCCAGTGTGATATAAGGCCAGAAGGGCTTGTATCCTGAGGTACAGTCTCCCCAATTTGTTCCAGACCAATGGTGGAATTCGGTCATATAAATTAATCCCAGTGCTGGAGGAACATCCAGTGGCATGAAGCTGCCTGAGAAGCCCCTGTGGGTCATTCTTCCTGCTACCATTGTTGGCCAGGAAAACAGGCCTGGTCAGCTGTTGATCCCTAGCTGCCCTGCCATATCATCTCAGGGCTGCAAGCAGCTGGAGTAACTCAGAGCAGCTCTCAGTTATAAAGGGACATTGACTCAGCTGCCTTTGCATCTCCTCTTAAACTACACCATGCACTCCTCAGTCGTAGCCAGGAATCTGGGCCTCTTCCATGGGTTCCAGAAAATGTGGGGCCTTCTTTCTAATCCTGCTCACATTGGAATAACTAGGAGTTTTATCACTGATTTCAGTGAGAACAAAAGCAGGGATAGTCCTTCGTTTAGCAGAATCTAAGCATGCATGGCATAGAGCAATTTCAACTTCCATTCAAACCAGAGAATTATTTTTCTTTCATACAATACACTTGTGGACTTTATAACCTTCAGACAGTATCCTGCTCGTTGGCAAAGTATGAGAATTCCTAGAGTAGCTAAAGCATACATATGCATAAAGTCATAGCTACAGTATGTGGCTTCTGTAGAGACTTTGAATGAAGATTATGATTAGGGAATGTGGTAAACTGGCCCAGCAATCCTTAGTTATCTGCAGAGACTGGTGTGTTTAGCTATCCAGTTCTATTACAAAACAGGCATTTTACACCTCATCATGGCTACCATTGTTTTTCATCATTCTCAGCAATCCTATTTTCTAAAGTTTTACTGCGAGGAAGCTCATTACAATGCACCAGAAATGCTTATGCAAATTACCTTTTTTCCCGTTATAAAACTTCCTGAAATGACTGCTCTTATATTTCTACTTTACTCTCTCCCTCATATGTGAAAAGTTCGTGCATTTGTCAAAGTATTTCACAGGGATCACTTATTCTCTAGCAGCTTCCCTCTAACCGAGATCATTTGAATCAATCTTAAAAGCAGATTCACTGATATAGAATGTTTATATGAATTGAATGTTTATAAGTGGTGAGCAAAGTGTTTGCCAGGACTCAATTAGTAGCTCTTATGTCATTGTTGAATTTGTTGTAGAGAGTTTTTTTTTTGTAGAACTTCTTTGAATTATTGTTTCACAGGCTACCTAAATCAATGACATATGTGTCTTCATAACTACCTTTTAAAGATGATTATTGGTATTTTTTTTGTGGGACTTTAGGACTTTATGTTTACTTCGGTGAAGTGAAGTAAAGGTCATTACACAGTGTAACTTATTTCTTAAAGTTTCACACATACACACAAAAAATCAAAACAGCAGGCTGTAGAATAGAAAGGTGAGATTCAAAGACACAAATCACTTCACAGTCACAAAAATTGCCAAAAAATAGCAGCTTGCAGCTGTGCACAGCAGGGACAGAAAACATTAAACACATGTTAAATAACAAATAGGAGACTTAAATATAGCTAAAAGTGGACCTTATACTGAATAAATCATGTAAACTGCATCTTAATGGTCCTAAGGAATGTAATGGATCATGTGAAATCTTCTAAATTTATACTGCTTAAAAAAATCCATAGCATAGGCCCCTGTTTTTAAAAAGAGACTATTGAGTCCACAAGTAAATATTTTTTCTTTCATTTTCTAGCTACATGTACAGCTGGATTTCAGAAATTTCATTTTAGTTAAAGGCAAAACAAGGCATGCATTCAAATCCATTTGAATTTTGGATGTGAAACTATTTAACATTCTCTTTACAGTCCTTTGGTTTTTAATGAAAATATCCTTTTCCTTTTCTTCCATTACAAATGCAAAGAATGCAGCTTATCCCATTTTTTATATACTCCTTGTAAAGTGTTTGATTTGGTCTATCCAATATCCCACATTCATTTGTAGTGTCTGTGAAAGGGCAGCCATTGCTAAATGGGCAACAAGATTCTCATCCCATCTTTTCTACTGTCTGGGAAAGAGGAGGGGTGGGGGAAAAATCTCTTCTTTTTATGAGAACCATGAAAAATAAATCACCAGCTTGAGTATTCTGATCAATCCTGCTGGCAACTCTCCTTCCCTTGAAGTATTTGTAGCTGTATTTTCTGTCTTCTGAATATTTTCAAACCTTCTTGCTTGCCTTCCACACTGAGGATTACATTTGTGTTTTTCTATGTGTATCTTTTCTGAGATTAATGTTCTTTAATGACATCATTGTGTGCTATGACGGGAAAGTCCCCAAGTTTGCCTTTCTTCCCATCTCAGTAGCACTTCTTTACAAATCAGCTTTCAGACTTTGACATTTTTCCTTTAGGGCTATCTTTCTAAAAGGCAATATAGCTTACCTATAGGTTTACCAAGCCCACATTCTCTGGTAACTGATACAGTGTGGAAGAGAGTCATTGTATGCTAATGCAACGTCTCTCATAACAATGTAAATAAGAGGCTGAATATATTTCAAGGCGCCTTTGTTTTCAGCATTGTAGATGATGTTCTATTTTCAGTTTGAATATTCATAATATGCTCCTTGAGTTCAGCACTGAAATAAGTGGCTTTGAGGAAGAAAAATTAAAAGTGGAGGGGGAAAAGACAGAAATGAGCAGTGTTCTAATGAGGAACAGTTGAGTAGTATGATGTAGCATACTTTTGAGGTTTCTATCAGCCTGGAGCCGTTCTTTCTTGGCTTGCATACAGTGCATTTACATGGAGCTGTGTTTGGATGAGAGCTTTCCAAAGTCAGTAAATGCTCTAATGTACTGAAAAGTGATAAATATGATATACTCTCACAGACACATCACATCACATAGTTGTTTCCATTTCCTTTATTTCTAGTAGATGGATGAAATTCCAGAAGGCAGCGGTGCAGCTACAAAAAAAATTGTCGTTTATTTGGTGATCACCTAGCATTATATAATGCAAAAGTATTGTTTAAAGACAAGCATCCAGTAATACATCTTGACTCTGTTTATTATTATTGTTAATGCACAAACTAAGTGGAATACAAACTGTGTGAGCGTTGTCACTTCCTCAGTGACATGCATGATCCTGATAACCTGCAAATGTAGCAAAGAAAGGATCAATTTTTAGATCCAGGCAACAAACCATTTTGCAAGAAATATGATATTATAACTGCAGACAATAAGAGGTGGTAACCATACAGCTGTTTACCTAAGAAGGATTCTTCTGAGTGACATTTTCAGCTAACAACAGTGATAGCAGCAGACACTGTAATTGTGATTTTTGAGACTTGGCTTTTGTTGATTTCTTTTTGACACATTCCTTTGAAATCTTAGTCTACCAAAACTATAAAATACAATGATAATAATGAGGCTGAATAGGTTAATGAAATCACAAAAGAAAAGTGACCTTAATGGAAATGCAATTGCTGACTGAAATATTTATTACTTACATTTATTAGGTCCTTTATGGAAGATGTGTCTGTTTTCCTATTCTTTGATTTTGCTCTGAAGTTTCTAGGAGTTTTTGTGCTTTTTCATCTAATATTCCTCCTCTTACTCTCCCAGTGTGATTCATTTCTTTAAGATCTTGTTTTATTTTTAAGTCATCAATTACTCAAACTTTGTTGGCCTATCTATTCTCTGCCATCTGGACCCCATACCTTATTTTAAAGCATGTTCAAATAATGACAACCTTCTTTTCTCAATTAATTTATGGGCTGTGCGGACCATTTTTCATTTGTTATCATGCACTTCCATTTGATCTCTCATATCTTTCTTCTGCATCTGCAACCATAGTGTATAAATCTTCCTCTCTAGCATTGTCATGGTGTCCAAGATATATAGGTATAACTCCCTATTAGTTCCACAAAACTGACCTTAATTTCTAAAAATGGTATCAGATGTGAATAAAGTTTGGTAAGATGATTTGTTTTGATTTACTTTGTACCACTTATCTTTGAGTTTTCTTCCTACTTTTCTTTTATCTAATTTAGACAGTATAGTCTTGCAAGCCCAGTTGCATGTTTATCCATTACCTTCCTGCCAGTGCAGTTCTGTGGAGCGATAGGACTGAAAGATTTTGGCTGGTAGGAATAATAAAATGGCATTTTTCAGGAATCTGTATGCTAATAAGCTTGAAATTTCTTTTTACGTTTAAAAATGATAATACAAAGATTTTTGTAGCTATTATTGAAGTGATATAAGTCCTATAAAATGAAGAGAAAAATAGACAAATTCAAACAGACTTTCCTTTAATTTTGCTGTGCCAAAAATGATAAAATTTAAAAATCTAATTCTCCCACTGAGCATTTACCAGAAGCTAGTTTGAATTACTGAAGGGCTGTGGCTTGCACAACAAAATCTGAGTTGTGTGTGTTTTGTTTTACATAAACAGACTTCAGTCCAAACTAAGGAATGCTAATTAAGCAAAAACCATGACCAGATGTTTATTAACACCTCTCAGGTTCATGGGATTTCAATAGTGTGCAGTTTTCATGGACTAATTTGAGAAGAGAAACACCTTTACTGGAATAATGGCCAATTATAATTGCCTACTTTGCCTATTTTTCTTTTATCTCATGTGTAGGGGAAAAAATAAGTTCAACCTATCATCTTAGTGCTGTTGATATTAATTCTGCACATCATTTGGTACAAATTATTAATAATAAATACACTGTAATATACAGATAAAAATTCCTAATCCATTTACTGTACAACAACTTTTCTATATTAGTTTATCATGTACCAAAATTGTTAACTTATTTAGTCACAGTCTGCCATCAGCTTTGCCTTTGCCAAGGGAACGATGCATTACTTTGATGCCAAAAAGCACCAAAACAGGAAGAGCTGCTGTTGTGTCCCAGCATGGTGACTTCATCGCAGGCCACAGTTTCAAACTGTGGAGTAATAAAACTGAATAGCACAATATAAAACTCCATGTTTCATAAGACAAATATTGCTTTACGCATTCATGTCCCTTGTACTATGTTAACTGTAGGAAGAAATGGAATACAGTTTTAGTGACCCCCTGGGACCTATAAAGGCTATTTCTGAGTCTGAATCTTGCTGTTTAATTTAATCATTTATTATATTAATATTCAAATGGGCTGCATCTTATTAGCTACTGCAAAGATGTTAGTATGTCTGAAATAAATACCTAATTATGCTTTTGAAGAGAGAGGTTCTAAAGACTTTCCTACGTTTGTGCTAATAGAACACTTCATTTGCAGATTTTTTTTTTTTTGCAGAAATAAGCAGTCTGAGCATCTCCCCCCGTTACTTTGAATAAAATAAAAACAAGGCTCAAATATACCATTGTAATGCCTAAGTAGCACATGGGAGTTCTCCGTTTTGTATTTTTAGGTTTCGTTCTCCAAGCTGGTAAGTTATATAGAAGCAAACTGACCAGTTCCCTCAGCTCCTTCCTCAATAACACATTAATAAAAATAACTGCTTTAACCAAATGACCATGAAATTAAGTATGTTCTTATTCAAATTAAACAAATGGATATGCTTTGGAAAATACACTTTGAACCCGACATGGTCATGTTTAAAAATATATTGTCATTTTATTATTTTAAAATCCCATGCTTTTTCCTTGCATGCAGAACAAAAAGATGAGGCCACTTGATTTCACAAACAATGGACACCAGCAGCTTGCACAAAATGCATAGCAGGGGGCAGGCATGTAAGCAGAAGGGAAAAAAAGAGTCAGTGGATTTCTAGTGTCAACTTTTCTGCGGGATCCGCAAGAAGTCCGTTTTGTTATGTCTTCATGAGGATAGACTGAACTGCTGGCATAATATACACAGACAGCACTAACATGTTCTAAACTAAATGCATACACTGCATTTACAGTAGTACAGAAATATGCAGTAAATGCAAAAGTTATAATTTGCAAAACTGGGAATTTCAAAAATCACGGCCATCAAACTTTGCAATAAACCTTTAAAAAGCACTTAGTATGAGGTGCTTAGACAATTATTTTCATCGTAATTTATTTTTTGATTGGATATTGGTGCTAATAAAAGGTTAAAGGACAGTGAGTGCTGGAGGATGAACTCCTCATTTTACCCATAAACACCTACGTACAGCTGACTGCAGCATGGGTTCCTCCAAATTGACCTGCAAATGGCCTTATCCGGGAGTAGGAACTAGCTTGTTGTTCATGTGACTGTTGCTATGCATGTTTTATAAGCTGGAACTGCCAGGTTAGTTTAATTATCACAGGAGTTATTGACGTGCAAATTATCAACCTTTCAGAACTTGGGGGGAGGAGGAGAAGCATAAGGGGAGGGGTGAGCTGGGTCAATTTCCATTATTATTAAGGGAAGGTTTGTGTGACACATGCAACTCCTGTTCTTGCTAATGAGAGTTGTGTTTATGTCCCAAAGGTAACATGGACTCTTAAACTGGGGGTCCATTCCATAGCTCATTCATTAAATCTACCAGAGCTCTCTTGATATTGTCACTTCATCCCTCTCAGCCCTACAGTGTTACAACAGACTTGTTACAATACAGTAATCCCCTTGAAATAGAGATGGTTATATCACCATTTGCATTATTTGCTATATTGGAATGAAAATGATTTAGTCATCTAAGGCAAATGATAGGTTTGTAAGGATGAACACTGTATAGTATGCAATGCACAACATTTTCCATTATACTTTTATTCTTAGTTACTGACCAATTGATGTTACTAACAGTTGTTATCTGAAGTACCCATGTATACAATGATAACTTGATAGTTTTTACTTGATACACATAATTCCTCGATATATATTTTCCTGACACTTGAAATATACGTAATCTTAAATTCCAGTTTGCCTTCTTTTTTTCCTTCTGGAATATTTAAAGATTAGATTATCATCCCAGATCTAATGAGTAAAGGCATAGCTTGCTAGGGCATCAATAGTTAACCTGCAATATACACTTATATTCCCCTCTGTTGAATAGACAATGTAGAGATTTAACTATCACACCACTAAAACCACATTTTCTCCCAGATTTAGACTAGCCATAAGAATGCTGTGTATATGTTTTCCTCATTATTTGGATGTGCTGTTTGAGTGTTGTGATCAGTGATTCAGAGCACATGATTCATCAGGAAGACATTTGCTAGGCAGACATGTGAGGAGCTGTCTGCCTCTTCAATCTCACTGACAGGGCAAAAATGCTGATTTATAGTAAATCATTAAAATCTGCTTATTATTGCACTGCTTGTTCCTCTTCTCCACTTCAAGCCAGCATCTTGATCTGCATCATGTCTCTTACAATTTTATACTACAGCAAGCAGTTATTTAAACAAGAGAGAAATGATCCTTAGTCTTTATTAGTGCATATGAAAGGATATTTTGTTTAAAGAAGACTAATTAAGAATGCAGACTATTTTCTTGCTCAGTTTAGGGACAAATAAAGATTTAAGCCATCTAAGCACTAAGAATTATTGCACTAAAACAATGCTGTAAAATGATTATTGAATACCTCAATTTAAAAAAAAATCACAAAGTAACAGCTCACACATCACCAAAAATACTGGAAAAGGAGTGGAGGTGATGTGGAGGTATGCTGTGAGAATGGAGCCAGGCAACACAGAGCTAAATACAATCTGAATACCGATGAATAGAATAGACTGGTATTATGTACCACTCTGTTATAGTGGCAATGGGAACATTCTTTTAACATTATTACAAAAAAAGTTTTATTTGTTTACTTTGAAAGATATGAATTTGCTGAAATAATATGTAAATACACTGTATGCTAGAAAAACAAAGAAACAATACAAAAAGGTCCATATTGTGTATGTGTTACTTACAGTAAAAATTTTAATTTGACGCCTGGGGACAGAAATCCTTGCCACTGAATTACAAAGAAGTGAATAAACTGACTCAAAATTAATCCATACAGATCTGTCCCCTTAATAATACTAATTCCAGAGAACAAAGCAGTGCATAATGCATTTTAAATTAACTTGGAAAATGCATAATTTATATTTGTTTTATTTCTTAATATTTGAACACAGGTACATTTTAGAATACTAAGGGCAAGAAGGAGAAGGGCAGATTTTTATCCATATATATTCAATTTTAAAAAAAAGACAATAGTTTTAAGCTCCCCAAGAAAAGGACTTCAGTTGTGAAATATTACAGAGAAAAGATAAACACAGTTAGGGGAGAGCAAACGATTTTAACATGCTGTGAAATGAATATGTTTGGTTAAAATATAAAAAGAGTCCTAATTCCTAATAAAACATTCTAAAATAGATAATTACATATTAGTTTGGATCTAAAATAATGTCCTTACTCATGAGAGGGAATTGAGAGATATGCTGCAGGGTGCCCAGTGTGGGCATGGCTGGCAGATAGAATGTTGTATGGAAGAGAGATAAGGGTAAGGCTGTGCACTTCAATAACTCTGCTTTATGAAAAATACACATTATATTTGGGAAATTGCAAAATTCTATTCCCTTCCCTTGCCCGTGTCCCTCTTGCACATGTACTTTGAGAACCCGACACTGGGTTCTCAAAGTATAAAACATGCCACACAAGTATATGTCAAACACAAGGGCTGTGTCTACACTGGCACCCTTTTCTGGAAAAGGGATGCTAATGAGACCAGTCGGAATTGCAAATGCCGCGGGGGATTTAAATATCCCCCGCGGCATTTGCATGAACATGGCTGCCGCTTTTTTCTGGCTCGGGGCTTTGCTGGAGAAAAGCGCCAGTCTAGATGGGATCTTTCGGAAAATAAAGACTTTTCCGGAAAATCTCTTATTCCTCTTAAAATCAGGAATAAGGGATCTTTCGGAAAAGGCTTTATTTTCCGAAAGGTCCCATCTAGACTGGCGCTTTTCTCCGGCAAAGCCCCAAGCTGGAAAAAAGCGGCAGCCATGTTCATGCAAATGCCGCGGGGGATATTTAAACCCCCGCGGCATTTGCAATTCCGACTGGTCTCATTAGCATCCCTTTTCCAGAAAAGAGTGCCAGTGTAGACACAGCCAAGTAGTTTATTTCCTGACACAACTAACAGCTGTGCCCCATAGATGGAAGAACAACATAACAAAGAAGCGGCATATCTTACGTCCCTTTCTGCAAGCCTGGGACCTCGGGTAGGCTACGGATGAAGTGGGAGGTTGTCTCAGCTTCTGAGGTGCCGGTACCCAAAGCCCATTGGTGAAGTCCGATTTTCTAGGCAGCCTTAAATACAGTTTTCCTGCCTTGTTTGGCAGTTTGGAAATTTCCAGGGCTTACTCAATAGTGCTGATGTAGAGCTTAGCTGTTAGTTATCAATCTGGTTCTGATCTGGATCTTCTTTTCCTTTGGCCCTGTTTACGTGATCAGTACGTTAGGGTAAACAGAACTGTTTATGCGTTCTTGCCCTTTACCCTTATCTCATACTTGTTCTTGCTATACTGGCAACAATGCTTATCTTAAATGGCATATGCTCCCAAAGACTTGTTTCTGGCTCATCAGATATAGGGAAAAGGGAAAGGGGGTAAAGAATGCAGGTCTCATCACCCCTAAACTATCACGTACAAAGTTCTTCCGCACTTGACCACTACATTATGAAACATCACAAAACCAGGTGAAATTTGTTGTAGTCCATGCTTAGTTATAAACCTGTGTCATAAACCCTTTTTGCAAGCTTAGGTTAGAACATCAAATTAACCTGCATTGAGTTTTCTCCCAAAGACACAAGGGGATGCAGTTGAAGTGACATGGTTTTGACCTTAAAAAAAAATCTGGGCTGAATTCTTGATTTAAGTGAACCATAAAAAACGGGAAAATCCAGGGGTAAAAATCTATCCAAAATTAATCCCTCACTTCCCAACACTGGTTCAAAAATAGGTTCCCTTATGAACCAAAGTAGCTGAATTTTGCACAGCTCTAATATTTATCTTTTTATTTTGCTTTACATTAAAGATCAACTTGTACGGACCCACTAAAAGCCCCAGTCATATGCAAAATGTTGGCTATATTTTGTAAAGCTATTTGTAGTTAAATTCTTACTTGGCACTCTGGACAAGAGTTATTTTCAATAACTCAAGTTTACAGGATAGCCTTATCAAGGGCTAATGCAAATTAATGCTTTGAGTCACAAGTATTTCCCTTCGAAACAATAATTTCAAGTTAATGTCTCTTGATGTGAAATGGAGTGCAGTGTCACAAGCTCTCTTTACCAACCTACAAATTTACTCATGTCCCCAACTTACACGAATATGGATGTCATCCCACTTTGCTTCTTTGTTTTAAGCAATAGGGCCAAATTCTTCTCTCGGTGAATCTGACAGCACTACTCCAGATTTATTGGTTTAACTGAAAGCTAAAATTGCACTATAAGGCCTCATGTAATCATTAGTAGTAGTAACTGGATGGAGAAAATGCTAATACCAGCAGACCAATACTACAAAAATGATTTCTGTAAGGGTGCATCTACACAGCAGTGCTAGCTTGAAATAAGGAACGAAATTTGAGCTACACAAATTGTGTAGCTTATTTCGAGATAGTCTATTTCAAAATTAAATTTCAGAAGAGACCACTATTCTGACAAGTCCCTTAATCCTCATCAAATGAGGTTTACCGGGACATCAGAATAGCAAGCACCTTATTTCAATTGCATTTCAAAAACCAGGCGTGCTGTTAAGATGTGGAAAATGTTATTTTGGAATACCGGACGTATCCCGAAATAGCGCCACTGTCTAGATGTACCCCAATATACAATATTTATCCCATGCCCAGATTCATTTGAATAGGGGACTCTGTGGGGGGAGAGAAAAGGGAGTTTACTCTTCTAGACAATTAATATAACGAAGTAGACACAATAGCCTTAAAATGATGAACTCAAATATTCCTTCTAGGGACTCCAGAAGCACCCAGGGATAACTGGTTACCTGCTCTTACTGGTGCCCGCCAAAGTACTGAAAGGATATTTGCCATGGTAACAATAACACATTCATGTAGAGTTACAGTAATGAAGTTTAAGGGCAGAAGAGGCTATCAGATCATCTAGTTTCATCTCCTGTATATCATAGGGCACCAACACCACCTAGCATCTGCACACAACAGAGCTGTTGGATCAAGTCCTATCTGCCCTATTGACATGTATTACCATTATAAGAAACAGAAGAAAATTAAGAGAAAAAAAGATAACAAAAGCAAATTGAAAGAAAATAATGAGAGAAAAACGTGTTATTTCTTAATTGTATTATGGACTCTCAGAAGACACATTGGAAATGAACCAATGGTGGGAAAAATAACAAGGAACGTGGGGCTTGTGAGGCCGTCTTCCACTGCGAGGGAGCCAAATGGCAGTGTGTCAGTGGTGCTATGAGCCACAGGGGAGTAACGCAGTTCAGCATAGAAGCCTCGGGACTGCTTTCCTAGCAATACTTCTCTGCATGGATCCCGACAGAGGCAGCTGGATTCCAACTACAACAGATGAGATGGGCAATGGGAAGAAATGCCTGTCTTTCTTCAAGTTCATGTGCAGGGGGTGGGAGAATGCACTGGCCAGAGTGAGGGGGAGCTAACTTAATGGATCTTAGATTACTAGGCTCTCCTTTACCACTCAGAAAGGGGCCAGTGTGCCCTGCTCCTGGTGCTGAGCAAGCACTGAATGAAATGAGAGTATGGAAATTAATGACAATGGACAAGATAGTGTGAGCAGGGAAAGAAGGAACAACACAATGATGGGACAAGGAGGAACCCAGATGAATGGGAGAGAGAGAAACACAGAGAGATTAGAAAGTTGGGGAAAGAGGAATAGCGATTGGGACACTGAGGCTATGTCTTCACTGAATCTTTTTGTTGGCAGAGGAAATGAAAATGATGACCATTTGCATAGTTTCGTCCAATCCTTTTTGCGGAAGAGGTTTTTGCAGAAAAAAACCACAGTATAGATGAGGCCATTTTGCGCAAAAAAACCCTTTTGCGCAAGATCCCTTATGCCTCAAAAAAAGAGGTAGACAGGATCTTGCACAAAAGGGTTTGTTTGCGCAAAATGGCCTCATCTACGCCATGCTTTTTTTTGCAAAAACCTCTTCCACAAAAAGGATTGGAAGAGCCTATGCAAATGAGTGGGAAATGCTAATGAGTCCTTCATTTGCATTTCCTTTGCCAGCAAAGTGATGCAGTGTAGACGTAGCCTGAGGGGCAGGGTAAGATGAAAATAGAAGAGAGATAAGTGAGTGGGACAAGATGAGAAAAGGACGGAAAGTGGAATAATGGAGAGATACAAGGAAAGTGAACAAAATGTAATAAAAGGGCAAGGAAAACAAGTCAGATGCAGGCCCACTGACAAAGGGTGGGCAAAGAGAGCAACTGCCCCAGGAACACTTTAAATTACCATCAAAGCACTGCACTCTCTGGATGTCTCTAAGGGCTGTGGGGGAAGGGAAAAGGCCACCACCCTTTTCATCTGAGGCCCCACCCCTTCCGGTAACATGGAGCCGCCACCCCCTAAACTCCACCTTGCCCAGGGACTGACAAGTCTGTTTGCTCCTGTGGTCAAAAGAAAAACAAGTATGGGAGATAAAAGGAAGAAAGAATTTGAAAAAAAAAGTTAAAGAAAACCAGGCTGATGGTATCGGAGGAGGTAAATTATGTATGAAGGAAAAGGAGGAGGGAATGGAAAAGTGTGCTGCCCCCTTTTGGGGTTAATGGAAGGGGAGGCTATGTGACTGTGCCTTTTGGCCTGCGCCTTGTTGAGGAGGATGATTAGAGAAAGACCATAAAAGATCATAAAAGATGCTGGGAGCAGATTTGAATAAAATGGTTCTTTCAGCCCTTTAAGAACATAAGAACGGCCATATTGCGTTCTTCAAAGGTCCATCTATCCTTTCTCTCCAACAGTGGCCAATAGCAAATGCCCCAGAGGGAGGGAACACAACACGAAATCCTCACGTGATCCCTCCCCTGTCACCTATTTCCAGACAAACAAGCTAGGGCCACCATTCCTAAATGATAGACCTAACCTCAATGAATCTATCTAGCTATTATCTGAACCCTGTTAAAGTCCTAGATAGACCTAACTTCCGTGAATCTATCTAGCTCTTATCTGAACCCTGTTAAAGTCCTAGTCTTCACCACATCCTTTGGCAAGGCGTTCCACAAGTTGACTGTACGCTGAGTGAAGAAAAACTTCCTTTTGTTTGATTTAAAAGTGCTGCTTATTAATTTCATTTGGTGACCCCCTAGTTCTTGTATTGTGGGAATAAGTGCATAACTTTTCCTTATTCACTTTTTCCATACTAGTCATGATTTTATAGACCTCTATCATATCCCCCTTTAGTCTCCTCTTTTCTAAGCTGAAAAGTCCAAGCCTTTTTAATCTCTCTTCATATGGGACCCATTTCAAACCCCCTAATCATTTTTGTTGCCCTTTTCTGAACCTTTTCCAATGCCAATATAGCTTTTTGGTGATGAGGTGACCACATCTGTACACCTCACCAGTATTCAAGATGTGGGCATACCGAGATTTTACATAGAGACAATAAGATATTTTCTCTTTTTTCATCATACCTTTTTTAGTGATTCCTAACATTGTATTTGCCTTTTTGACTACCGATGCACACTGAGGGCTTGTCTAGACTACTCTAGAGTGTCGAAAAAGGATATGCAAATTTTGCAGGAATTTGTATATCTTTTTCTGATATGCAGAGCTTTCGAAAGCGAAAGTAGTTTAGATGCAGCTTTTTCGACGATTGCCCCTCCCCCTTTGTCAAAAAGCCATGTAAACTTCATTTTTTGAGGAAGAGTGCCCTTGTTTGACACTCTAGTGTAGTCTAGATAAGCCCTGAGTGGGGGTATGTCTACACTACCCCGCTAGTTCGAACTAGCGGGGTAATGTAGGCATACCGCACTTGCAAATGAAGCCCGGGATTTGAATTTCCCGGGCTTCATTTGCATAAGCGGGGCGCCGCCATTTTTAAAACCCCGCTCCTTCGAACCCCCGTGGAATGAGGAGTAATGGTAGTTCGAACTAGGAAGCCTAGTTCGAACTACCTAGTTCGTGCCCCGTGTAGCCGCGCTGCACGGGGTTCGAACGAGCGGGGTTTTAAAAATGGCGGCGCCCCGCTTATGCAAATGAAGCCCGGGAAATTCAAATCCCGGGCTTCATTTGCAAGTACGGTATGCCTACATTACCCTCCTATTTCGAAGTAGGAGGGTAGTGTAGACATACCCAGGATGTTTTCAGAGAACTATCCACAGTGACTCCAAGATCTCTCTCTTGAGTAGTTGTAGCTAAATTAGTCCCAACCATCTTGTATGTATAGTTGGGATTATTTTTTTCCAATGTGCATTACTTTACATTTATCAACATTAAATTTCATTTGCCATTTTGTTTTTCAATTGCTTTGGTCTTAAGTATCTTGAACATTTTGGTATCATATGCAAATTTTGTCACCTCACTGTTTACCCTTTTCTCTAGATCATTTATAAATAAGTTGAATAAGACTGGTCCCAGGACAGACCTTTGGGGGACCCTACTAGTTACCTCTCTCCACTCTGAAAACTTACTATTTATTCCTCCCCTTATATTCTGTCTTTTAACCAACCCTCTTATCCCATGACAACTTACTTTACTTAAGAGCCTTTAGTGAGGGACCTTGTTAAAGGCATTCTGGAAATTTAAGTATACTATATCTACTGGATCTCCCGTGACCACGTTTGTTGACCCCCTCTTTTGTTTGCATAATGCCAATAAACAGCTTCAAATATTTTTTGAGACCACCACCAAGGTGTCACCAGAGGACACCAAGCAAGGATTTCAAAAAATAGTTAGATTAAGATTTACATTATGCGTTGAAGTTATAGATGTTTCAGAACACCACAAACTTTAGGACTGCTATGAAGCTGGGCAAATCAGATGAGAGGAAGATAATTAAATCAGAGGTCACAAACCTAAAGTTTAGCTGTATTAAAAAGAGAATGAGTTTAGATGGGAGAACATGAGAAAGCTTTCTAATTGCAAGAACAATTAAACAACAATTGAAAGATAGTTCAGTGGAGTATTTAACTACAGATAATATCACACATGCAGAGGTTGAGCACAAGGGATAATAGATAAGCTTACATTGCAGTGTAAGCCCATCTCACATTGTGGTTTAAGCTTGACTCCCAGGAAAAGGAAGCATTTACCTCAGCCATTTTGTTCTTCTGCATTTGTAATGGCCACTGCAATAAAAAGTCCTTTTACAAAACATGCTCCCATGTCTGATAAGTTTCTGGCTCCATGTTTGTTGTTATTAATGTAGGGATGGGCAGGATTTCTCATTTATTGCCTAATGCAAAATCTAGTGCAAGCCATAGGCAGCAGAGAGTACCAGCTAATGGTACTGCCCACTGACACAGGAGGGAAGACGGGGGGGCGGGAGAAGAGGAAGGCAGGAAACAAAGTGAGTAGTAGCCCCAGGGCCCAGTGATTCAAAAGGGCCTGTGGCTCCTGGCTGACGTTGCTGCAAGATCCCCACCCCTTCTGGGAGTGTGAAACCACCTCTTCCACCATATCCAGGAGCCCTGTAAGTCTCATCTCCACTGCTAATGGCTAATTGTACACAAGTGCATCACCTCACAGCCCGAACGCGGAATTCAAAGCAGAGGCTGAAACACACAAACAACAGTAAAACAAGCATTCAAAAGCGATAGTTGTAGTATACATGTATACATTCTTACAGACAGTGCTGGGATGTTTAAAGCCAGAACCTTATTTTGCCTCCCCCTTTTAGTATGCCATGCCATAAGAAGCCAATTGTAAACAGAGAACTGGCTGGAGCGTATATGGAAAATTAAGTGCAGCCTGCAGGTGACAATTCAGCCTGGGGGAATATAGCTGGGTTTTTTTTATGCAGTGCAGAAAAGTGCCAGGAGTGGGTTTGACCTTGCTGGTCTGTCACCCTGGGGACCTGACTGGTCCCTAATGAGGGGATTTGCAGGACCAGGGAAGGTCCCTCCCATCCTGGCTGTGCTCGCACCGAGTTGGGGCTCCAGCCTGCCCCCGCTGCTGCGCAGCCTTCAGGGTTCTCATGTTGCTGCCAGCACTGCTGCTGCCTGGGTGGAACACCAGGGCCGGAGCTGCGTAGCCAGGGCAGAGCTCTGCAGCCTCCCGTTCTGTGGCTGGAGCTGCACAGCTGCTTGGTGCCACAGCCAGAGCTGCACAGCTGAGGCAGAGCTCAGCAGCCACCTGGCTCCATGTCTGGGGACGGAGCTGTGCAGCCAATGTTGGGGACAGAGCTCCCAGGCTGCTGCTGGGGCTGGAGCTCCACAGCTGCTCCTGGGGCCAGAACTCTCTACTGTGCTGCCCGTCCCCACTTCCCCTTCCAAACACACACACTGGGTTGCTGGTGCCCTCTATAGCACTCCTGCCCTGCCACCAGACCTCTCTTTTCCTGGGCTTTGTGGTTGTTGCCAGACCAGGGAGTCCTGGTTAAGGGAGGTACAACCTGCAGTGATGGCAGCGTAGTTCTTCGAGAGTCTAGATTGTTGCATGTGTTTGCATATAGTCCTTGGACAGCGAGTTCAGATCAGCCTGCATGAGGAGCTCTACAAAGCCATAGAGAGGCAGTCGTGTGTGTGTGCGTGTGTGTGTGTGTGCGTGTGTGCGCGCGCGCTAACACAGCATCTTGATGTTCTCTGAATTTCTATGAAGTTCTGTGAATTTTGATTGCAACACGAGTGCTGATATCTGTAAACTTTTCCCATAGTAGGAACTCCAGCGTCCAATTTCAGGGATGGGCATGGTTTCCAGTACCATCTTCATAGGTCACCAGTTCAGTTCTTTGGCATAAATGGATGCCCTGCCGCCTACAGCTTGGAATATAATCCCCCTTTGCCATTCTGGAACTTCTAGGCTAATAATGTCCTGAAGAATGTGGAATGCCAGAAAGCATAGAGAAGGCTTATGAAGTCAGCTCTGGCTCATGCTGTCACCCTGTCCCTGTGGGTTGGTGCGCCAGTGGCAGCTGGCCTGCCCAGCAATGTTTTAATACCATGCTTTTCTCATATATGTTCAAAAACAATGGTTTTTATTTCATATTAAAATGTTATTGCCATCACTGCATC
Source organism: Pelodiscus sinensis (assembly GCF_049634645.1). Lineage (NCBI taxonomy): Eukaryota > Metazoa > Chordata > Testudines > Trionychidae > Pelodiscus > Pelodiscus sinensis. Next base: position 24,619,192 of record NC_134722.1, read on the forward strand.
ACGCCATGTAACGTGTACTTCAAATAAGGTCAACATGTGGTAAAGGCCAACTGAGGAATTGTTTGCAACCACAATTTCTCAATACATTTCTCTTTCTCAAGTCATACTGAAAATCTACAGTTCTTGCCATTCACCACCCCATTTCATAAGTGAATCATACCTACAATGCACAGCAATCCCCAATACACACACGCCTTTCATGGAAAGATGTGACACTACCTCATTTACTGCAAAGGTTGTACAAGCACATTAATAAATATACTATTCTCCCTCTTCCATTGCCTCACACAAGTTCATAAATGTGGGAGCACAAAGTAGCTCTGATTTGTGTTGATTATTTGAATCCTGCCCCAGCTGGGATAGGGACATTTTCTGCCAGTTTAGCTATCTAATACTGTTGAGCTGTTCAGGGGCAAATGGTGCACCTTTACCTTCACAAAGATTACGAAGAGCACAGCAAGCCACAGTAAAGCAGAGAGCTTTGATGACACAAGCACCTGCATGTGTTTGTAAACAGCACCAGCGGGATTTCACTTTTACAAACATACATGAAATCACCAATCAGCATCTGTAGAGAGTGTAACTGGACAATCTTTTGCCAGGTCTTTTGAGATCAGCATATGACTATGTAAGCCACGGCAAAAGCGGGCACATGAGACCCCCCAGGATAACAGCGGGGACAGTAATTCAAAATCATTTGGTGGGAATAGCTTCCAAGCCTGTCCATGAATACAAACTCTTGATTGTTAGAAAACCCTGGCACCAGGAGATTCTCCAGTTCAGGCCATGCTGGTGTCCATAAATCAGTATCTGTGTTCCACAAGGGCCTGCATAATAATGGAGTAGTATCCTTTGTGGTTTATTTTATATCCCTTTAGAAGGGCCAAACTATGGGCACAGTGTGGAAACCGCATTCACTCAAAATCTGCACTCATTAGCAAGGGCTCTGTAGCAGTCTGGGATAGTGAACATCAGGCCATTTGAAGCACAAAGGAAAGAACGAGCAAGAGAAGGCAGATTACAATAACTTCGTGCAGGGTGGACCACTGGTGAAAATAATATTTCTTATAGGTACTGTTCTATTACAACCTGGTCCCTACCAGCCCTTTAAATAGTTCCCTTCTGGCTTTTGCTGCAGCTCAGCCAGCTCTTAACAGAGCTGTGCACCTGGGAGTACCCGTGTGCTTTCACTTCTGGGGTGGACAGTCAAATTTTCTGACACTGTGAATCAGAGCTACAGCAGCTGCATCTGGGAAGGGTGCTAGGAAGCCTGGGATGTGGTAGTTTGCTTCAAGCCTGCATACTGGACTGTGGATGCTGATTGGGTTCCATAAACTCTAAATCGAGGGTCAATATGTAGCGTGGAAGCTCAAGCCTTGGGCTTGAAAACCAGGGTCTATGGACTCAAGTACCAATAACCTGATGCTTACATTGCCGAATAGATTTACTCATAATGTACATGGTAAAAGGAATTGGCTTTACGATCCTATGAGGGCCCTTTCAGACAACCTAAAGAAGGAATTATCCCTTCAACATTCAAAGGGGGCAACTGCTTTGGGACCCAGCAATTCAAAAGGGCCCGGCCACTGCCCCTCGATCATTAAAAAGATGTTTCTTAGGGTACGTCTAAATTACATGGCTCCATCGACGGAGCCATGTAGATTTGTTGTTTTGGCAAAGGCAAATGAAGCCGCGATTTAAATGATCGCGGCTTCATTTACATTTACATGGCTTCTGCGCTGAGCCGACAAACAGATGATCAGCTGTTTGTCCGCTCAGCGCGCTAGTCTGGACGCTCCCCTGCCGACATAAAAGCCCTTTGTCGGCAGCCCCGGTAAATCTCATCCCATAAGGAATAACGGGGCTGCCGACAAAGGGCTTTGATGTCGGCAGGGGAGCGTCCAGACTAGCGCGCTGAGCGGACAAACAACTGATCATCTGTTTGTCGGCTCAGCGTGGCAGCCATGTAAATTTAAATGAAGCCACGATCATTTAAATCACGGCTTCATTTGCTTTTTCCTATGTGTCTAATCTACATGCCTCTGATGACAGAGGCATGTAGTCTAGACGCAGCCGTATTGTACATTGGTGACTTATTTTGAACAATTCCTAAACTAACTTTATGGAAATGAACAAAATGTACAATTTTGGTAAAGATACTTCATCTTGAACAGACTGTACTGGATTAACGGGAAGATTTCATTTGATATTTTTACCTCAATACTTCGAAACAATTGAAGAAACACACGCCCACCCACTCAAATGTAAACACTTCAATGAATTATATTTGCAATTGAATTCATGATGTCCAGGGATATTACTTGTAATGTACACTTGTAATGTAATCCTCCTTTTGGGGATTTGTTTTGTAGCTTAATTCTTATAATAGTTCAGAACAAGACGTAGCACATGATGTGTCTGGTTATCATTTCTCTTAAGTGCTGTAACACATTTAAATCATAATGCACATTACTTTGCAACACCTTGCTTTTCTTCTAACTATTGGCAATTCTATTCCCTAAGGACCATCATTCTTTAGAGAAAATAAGAGTGTTCATCTGTAACAATCCCAAAGAGAATTCTTGCACTTGAGGGTGTTTCTCAAAAAAGACAATTTACACACAAGAGTAAGGCTGTTGATGTGATAATTGAGCCCAGCTTGGTGAAAATGTCTTTTTTCCCCCCACAATTACTACCTTTGTACTTTATTCCATGGAAGAGGAAAATAGAAGGGCTAGAAACATTTTCTGTGGCCAAATGATGAAGGAAAAAATGCTGCTCTTTAAAAAGCTTATTGGTTAAGCACACAAAGCAGGGGGCTAGCCTGGCACCACAGAAAGTTGCTAGGGTAATAAAGAGCCATTAGCTTCTGAATGACATTGGTGGTAGTGTCACCTAAGTAAAGCTGTCCTCAGGCTGCCTTAACTCAACATGGAGACATGCCCGATTACTGTCCCCACCCTTTTCATTAGCCAGTGACTAATCAGGAAAAAGGACATATTGGTTTTCTGAGTCAAGCATTCCATAAGCTCAAACTGATTGTATTTATTTCTAAAAGCAATCTTGTACTTACATTTTTAAGAGCAATCTGATTCAACAATCCAGTTGCTAGCTTGTTAGCCTCTGTCCAACAGGGTTAATGATTCTAATCACTGCATTTCACCCTTGTATCTCAGTAAAACACAGGCAGAGGCCTGATGATGATTCAAAATTGTGCCTTAAGTTAAGGATGCACCACAACATTGTAGCTGTGTATTTGAAACATCTAGAGTCCTGCACAGATAGAAATGTCTATTCATATAGAAATATCTATATGGACATCCATGGGTAAACATCGGGATCCACAGATCCACAGGGTTCTACTCCTAAGAGCCACTACAGCCAACAAAGGCCCAGGAGCCAGTGCCCTCAACCCCACCCCCAGCCATGGCGTCTCTTGTACAGGGTAGCATAGACCCACAACTGGTGGGAATGGGGGTGGTGCAGCCACATTGTCAGCACAGAGTCTGGTTCCCGGGTACAACAGGACTATGTTCCTCTCCACTGGCTGTAGTTTATCTTGGCACACTGCATCCATGGGTAGACATTTCTTACTATTCAGAGCTCTAGAAATGTCATCTAGCCTAACGAGAATGTATGATAAAGCATAATTGGCTGGGGAAAGTGTTTCCAGGACCCAGAACATTCCACAAGAACATCAGTGGGTTTTCCTTTCCAGTTGAAAGGGCACAAGTCTGTAAGTCTTGAGAAAAGGATACAGGTCTCCACTCAGCCGTTTACTCTCCATGGCTACGTCTACACTGCAGCGCTATTTTGGGATACTGGAGGTATCCTGAAATAGCTATTCTGCATCTTTTGAGCATGCCCATTATTTTGAAATATAACAGGCTCACTATTCTGATGTCCCTGTAAACCTCATTTCACGAGGAATAAGGAGTAACATTTCAGAATAGTGATTTATTTCAAGATAAAAGCTGTGTAGATAGCACCAAATTTTGAAATAAGCTATTTCAAAATTAACTCGAAATAAGCTATGCAATTTGCTTAGCTCAAATCCAGTAGTTTATTTTGAGCTTCAGGTGCAGTGTAGACACACCCTAAGTGACGTTGGGCAACTTACTGAATCTCTCAATGCCTCAATATTTGAAATTGTAGGTCAGCTGTAATATTGGACAAGTGATATTTCTGAGATCGCTGGATGAAAATACTGAAACTCTAACGATTTTTTATCAAAATATTTCTATAATCAGACCAGAACTGATTATACTGAACATTATTTTACAAGTATATGTCACTGCATTGCTATCGCTCCTATGATACCATATTGTACATCAGACTGAAGAGGGATTAATAGCTGAAAGCAATTTTTTCCTCAGAATTCTGCCAAACAACATCAGGAAAAAGTGAATATGTAAGTGCAGAGCTGCAGTAGAATCACATCTGAGAAGAATGAGTTTAATTCAAATAGTCTTCAAAAACAGGAATTCTAATTGTTGTAAATGGGAAACTCCCTGGAGAAGCAGATGTTAGTTCTACTGATAACAGTAAAACATCTGAACAAAAATCTTGTAAATATGAGCAAACTTCACTGATAGCACGAAAGAACTGAAAAGCTACTATGGCTGTCATTTAGGTTTTTTTTTAATAGTGTCTATCATGTGTGTCATTAAAGAAGAAATATTCTCTTATACGGCTGTTATTAAGTTTTTAAATGAAAAATATTGAATAGTTAAACTTTATTAAGTGTAAAATTGGGTTTTAGGCCACATGAAATGTTACATACAGGAAAGCAAACTTGGGGAAGCACTGCAATCAGAGATGTTAAAAATACCAAAACCAAAAGGACATTTTTAAATGGATGTAAGTGCCATGAAAGCTTATGTAAAGAGGATCACACACACACACACACACACACACACACGCGCGCGCGCACAGGACTGGGGGATGTGTTCTGATTAAATGACTGCAACACACTGCAGATTACAAAATATTCTGTTTGAAAAATATAAAGGGAACTTAAAATGGGATTGCTTACCAGCCAATAGGGGGCACCTTTACATTGCCAGGAATACAGAAGGGCATTACTGTAAAGTCCCTTACAGTATATTGTGGCATATTTGTCACAGAACCAGTTTTTTACCTGGCACTTCAGTAATGTCTGTTAATTTTCATCTTTGTGTTGCAAAGGTACCTCATGACTATTAAATAACTGTGGTCAACAAATAAGAAACTATGTAAGAAAGTCTTAAATTCAAGTCAGGGTTGTCAACTGTCAGTGAATTCATGGACATTCCATAATAAAGAACTAAAATTGGACCTGTCTGTAAAATTGGTGGAAACATGTAGGTATTAGTAAAAAAAAACAACCAATCTTTGCAGTGGAGCTGAGAAGCCCCACCACATACAACAAGGCAGCCCATGGAGAATTTGTAACTCCCTGGGCAAGTGAGGAGAGGGGAATTTTCCTGGCAGAGGCTCCCTCTAAACTGCTGCTGGTGGCTGCTCTTCTCTACCTCCAGCTTTGAATTCTTCTATGAGGTCACTAGCATCAGCACAGCAGCAACTTCTGTTGGGTGTATGGACAGCATACGCCCCTGATAGGCTCCCTGTAGCTGAGAGGGAGTGGGAGATGGGACAGGCAGAGCAGAATCCCATAGGCTCCCTACAAGTAAATCACAGTGGGGCAGTCACTTAAATATAAGAAATAAACAGTCCACTCCAATGTTGGAAGGATGATTGAATGTAAAAAATGGAACTTGAAAAATTACTAGAGCAATTTTAACAGTGGTTGTTGCAATGTATGATCACATACTGGAGAACCTGGAGGACTAGGGAGAGAAAGAACTATAGAAGCTTTCTACACTTTCAAGCACATTCTGAATTTAGGCTGCCAGATTCTCTCTGCTCACCACAAAAGATGGGCAGGGGCACCAGCAGCTGTTTATATTTCCATTCTCAGAGTGATCTTTCCTCTGCAATTGCCTTGGAAATATATAGAGAAGCTTCAGGGCTGCTTTAAGTTCAGCTACTAGTGCTGGATCTTTAAAAAGGACTCTGTCTCTCAAGAGGATAGACTTAGTGGAACTACACCAATTGAGTATCTATCCTGTTAATTTTAAAAACTATATTTTTCAGTTTACAAGCAGATTTCCATGTTATTGTTCCATAGAGTTTATGGCGATAACAAGCTACCTGATGATCTACTCTGTCCTCCATGGCCACTAAATTTCATCTAGATACCAATAACCAAAGACTTTACTGTCAGTTCTCAGGAAATTAAACTATGTGCTACAGGCAAAGAGAAGGGGCACCAAAGGTCTCAAGATACAGCACTGCATACTTCACTAGAAATTACTCTAATAAGGGTTCATCTACACCGCACTGTTTTTTTGAGATAACTAGCGTTATTTCAAAACAACAATGTGAGCATCTACACAGCCATTCTATTATTCTGAAATAATTTTGAAATAATGGTTGGCTTAATCCAAAATCTGTAAACCTTATTCTATGAGGAATAACGTCTATTGCGAAATAGATATTTTAAAATAAGGCATGCTGCTATTTCAAAATAGCCCCTTAACAGGGTCATTCTAATTTATTCCTTCTCAGTGCTTCCCAGGGCTCTAAATCGAGATAGCACATCTACGTTAGGGAAGCCTGCCTCAGACTAATTTTGAGGCATCCCTGCAGTGTAGAAGTACTATTTCGAAATGAGCTTTCAGAATAACTATTCTGGAATAGTTTATTTTGAGATAGCTGTGCAGTATAGACGTACCGTGGCTGTGTCTAGACTGGCGAGTTTTTCCGCAAAAGCAACTGCTTTTGCAGAAAAACTTGCCAGCTGTCTACACTGGCCGCTTGAATTTCCACAGAACACTGACGATCTCATGTAAGAAATACGTACTTCTTGCAGAAATACTATGCTCCCGTTCGGGCAAAAGTCCTTTTGAACAAAAGCTTTTGCGCAAAAGGGCCAATGTAGACAGCTCAGATTTGTTTTGCGCAAAAAAGCCCCAATCGCGAAAATGGCGATTGGGGCTTTTTTGTGCAAAAGCGCGTCTAGACTGACATGGACGCTTTTCCGCAAAAAGTGCTTTTGTGGAAAAGCATCTGTGACAATCTAGATGCTCTTTTCCACAAATGCTTTTAACGGAAAACTTTTCTGTTAAAAGCATTTGCAAAAATCATGCCAGTCTAGACGTAACCCATAAGTTTAAGTCCATTGTTTCCTGTAGTCATTGTCTTCATAGAATCACAGAATATTAGAACTGAAAGATCATCAAGTCCAGTCCCCCACACTCATGGCAAGACCCAGCACCATCTAGATCTTCCTGATAGATGTCTATCCAACCTGCTCTTAAATATCTCCAGTGATGGAGATTCTAAAACCTTCCTAAGCAATTTATTCCAGTGTTTAACCACCCTGACAGTTAGGAAGTTTCTCCTAATGTCCAACCTAAACTTTCCTTACTACAATTTAAGCTCATTGCTATTTATCCCATCATTAGAGGCCAAAGAGAACAACCTTTTCCCCTCCTTCTTGTAACACTGTTTTAGATACTTGAAAACTGCTATCATGTCCCCTCTCGGTCTTCTCTTTTCTAAACTAAACAATCCCAATTCTCTTAGTCTTCCCTTATAGGTCTTGTTTTCTAGATCTTGAAATGTGGTGTATAGATCTAGACATAATATTCCAAGGTTATGTCTAGACTGCAGAGCTTCTCTGGTACCCTGGAAAAGATATGCCACATCCAAGGAACACGTCCACTTTTTTGGAACAATTTCTGAAAAAGCAGATGTGTTCTTTCGCCATCTCTGTAATCCTTGTTCTACAAAGAAGAAGGGATGTGCCAAAAGAGGAGGTTTTTCTGAAATTTGGCACCATGTAGATGGGCCAAATTTTGGTAAAGCCTCTCTCAAAAGAAAAACGGAAAAAGATATGCAAATTGCTGTTCACAATTCGCGTATCTTTTTTCAACTTTTCTTTTCGACAGGGGCAGGTGAGCAAAGCCCACAGGTAAGTGCTGAATGTGCGGGACTGGGAGATGGGTTGGAAATGGGGGGGACTACGGCCTATAATGGCAAGGAGAAAGGAGGGTCAGGGCACAACAGGGAGGCAAGATCAAATCAGTATCTTAGATGCCTATATACAAATGCGAGAAGTATGGGTAATAAGCAGGAAGAACTGGAATTGCTAACCAATAAATACAACTATGATATCATTGGTATTACAGAAACCTGGTGGGATGGGACGCATGATTGGAATGTTGGTATGGAAGGGTACGGCTTGCTCAGGAAGGACAGACAGGGTAAAAAGGAAGGAGGGGTTGCCTTGTATATTAAAAATGTACATACTTGGACTGAAGTGGAGATGAACGTAGGAGATAGCTATGTAGAGAGTCTCTGGTTTAAGCTAAAAGGGGTAAAAACCGAGGGTGATATCATGCTAGGAGTCTACTACAGGCCATGTAGCCAGGTGGAAGAGGTGGATGAGGCCTTTTTTAAACAATTAACAAAACTATCCAAAGCCCAAGATTTGGTGGTGATGGGGGACTTCAACTATCCAGACATATGTTGGGAAACTAACACAGCGAGGCACAGGCTATCCAATAAGTTTCTGGACTGCATTGGAGACAACTTTCTGTTTCAGAAGGTTGAAAAAGATACCAGAGGAGAAGCTGTTCTGGATTTGGTTTTAACAAATAGGGAGGAACTAGTTGAGAACTTGAAAGTGGAAGACAGTAGAGGGGACAGTGATCACGAAATAATAGCGTTCATGATCTTAAGGAAAGGTAGAAGGGAGACCAGCACAATTGAGGTAATGGATTTCAGGAAGGCAGATTTTGATAAGCTCAGAGAACTTGTAGGTAAGGTCCCATGAGAAGCAAGACTGAAGGGAAAAACAACTGAGGAGAGTTGGAAGTATTTCAAAGGGACGTTGTTAAGGGCCCAAAAGCAAACAATTCCGCTGTGTAGGAACGATAGAAAATATGCAAAAGACCAGCTTGGCTTAACAAGGAGATCTTGCATGATCTCAAAATAAAAAAGGAGTCATATAAAAAATGGAAACTAGGACAACTAAAAAAGGATGAATATAGGCAAGCAACACGGGAATGCAGGGGCAAGATTAAAAAGGCAAAGGCACAAAATTAGATCAAACTAGCTACAGACATAAAGGGAAACAAGAAGACCTTTTATAAATACATTAAAAGGAAGAGGAAGACCAAGGACGGGGTAGGCCCACTGCTTAGTGAGGAGGGAGAAGCAGTAACAGGGAACTTGGAAATGGCGGAGATGCTCAATGACTTCTTTGTTTCGGTCTTCACCGAGAAGTCTGGAAGTGTGCCTAATGTAGTGAATACAAGCAGAGAGAGGGTAAGTTTAGAAGATAGGATACACAAAGAACAAGTTAAAAATCACTTAGGAAAGTTAGATGTCAGCAAGTCACCAGGTCCTGATGAAATGCATCCCAGGATACTCAAGGAGCTGATAGAGGAGGTATCTGAGCCTTTAGCTATGATCTTTGAAAAATCATGGCAGACAGGGGAGATTCCAGAAGACTTGAAAAGGGCAAATATTGTGCCCATCTATAAAAAGGAGAATAAGAACAACCCAGGAAACTACAGACCGGTCAGTTTAACGTCTGTCCCAGGGAAGATAATGGAGCAGGTAATTAAGGAAATCATATGCAAACACTTGGAAGGTAATAAAGTGATAGGGAATAGCCAGCATGGGTTTGTGAAGAACAAGTCATGCCAAACTAATCTGATAGCTTTCTTTGATAGGATAACGAGCCTTGTGGATAAGGGAGAAGCGGTGGATGTCATATACCTAGACTTTAGTAAGGCATTTGATACGGTCTCGCATGATATTCTTATTGATAAACTAGGCAAATATAACTTAGATAGGGCCACGATAAGGTGGGTGCATAATTGGCTGGATAACCGTAGTCAGAGAGTTGTTGTTAACGGTTCTAAATCCTGCTGGAAAGGGATAACAAATGGAGTTCCTCAAGGGTCTGTTTTGGGACCCGTACTGTTCAATATCTTCATCAATGATGTAGATATTCGGATAGAGAGTACGCTTATTAAGTTTGCAGATGATACCAAACTGGGTGGGGTTGCGACTTCTTTGGAGGATAGGGACATAATTCAAAATGTCCTTAGCAAGTTAGAGAAATGGTCAGAGGTAAACAGGATGAGGCTTAATAAAGAGAAATGCAAAGTGCTCCACTTAGGAAGGAACAATCAGTTCCATACATACAAGATGGGAAGCGACTGTCTAGGAAGGAGCATGGCGGAAAGGGATCTAGGGGTCATAGTGGACCACAAGTTGAATACGAGTCAACAGTGTGATGCTGTTGCAAAAAAAGCAAATATGATTCTAGGTTGTATCAACAGGTGTGTTGTAACCAAAGCTCGTGAAGTCATTCTGCCGCTCTACTCTGCACTAGTTAGGCCTCAGCTGGAGTACTGTGTCCAGTTCTGGGCGCCACATTTCAAGAAAGATGTGGAGAAATTGGAAAGGGTGCAGAGAAGAGCGACAAGAATGAGTAAAGGTTTAGAGAACATGACCTATGAAGCCAGGCTTCATGAACTGGGCTTGTTTAGTTTGGAAAAAAGAAGGTTAAGGGGGGACATGATAGCGGTTTTCAAATATCTAAAAGGGTGTCACAAGGAGGAAGGAGAAAATTTGTTCCTCTTGGTTTCTGAGGACAGGACAAGGAGTAATGGGCTTAAAGTGCAGCAAGGGAGGTTTAGATTGGACATTAGGAAAAAATTCCTAACTGTCAGGGTGGTCAAATATTGGAATAAATTGCCAAGGGAGGTGGTGGAATCTCCCTCTCTGGAGATATTTAAGAACAGGTTGGATAGACATCTGTCAGGGATGGTGTAGACGGAGGTTGGTCCTGCCTTGAGGGCGGGGGGCTGGACTCGATGACCTCTTGAGGTCCCTTCCAGTCCTATTATTCTATGATTCTATGATTCTATGATTTTCAGTGTAGACCTAGCCCAACTGAGACCTTATTAGTGCAGAGGGGAGCAGAAGAATTACTTCTCAAGTCTTGCTCACAACACGCCTGTTAATGCATTCCAGAATCATATTTGCTTTTTTTTCCAACATTGTCCCACTGGTGACTCATATTTAGCTTGTGGTCCACTATGACCCCTAGATTCCTTTCTGCAGTACTCCTTCCTCGACAATCGCTTCTCAATCTTTATGGGTACATCTACGCAACAGTGTTATTTTGGAATAACTATTGTTATTCTGAAGTAACATAGTTTGTGCCTATACTACAAGCTGTTATTTCAACATAATGTCAAAATAATGTTGAGCTGAAGAACTTTTTACTCCGACTTCTATAACCCTCACTTTATGAGGAGTAAGGGAAGTCGGAAGAAGAGTGCTCTAACTTGGTCTTCCTATTATGTAGAGAGCACCAAAAGCTGACTTAAACTATTTCAGCGTAGGTTACACAATTGATATAGCCGAAGTTGCATAGCTTATTTTGGCTTTAGTCCTGCTATGTAGACGTGCCCAATGTATAAAACTGATCCCTCCTACATGAAGTACTTCGCATTTGTCCTTATTAAACTTCATCCTATTTACTTCAGACTATTTCTCCAATTTGTCCAGATCATTTTGTATGACCTTGTCCTCCAAAGCACTTGCCATCCCTCCCAGCTTTGTATCATCTTCAAACTTAACAAGTGTATGATCTATGCTATCAACTAAATCATTGATGAAGATATTGAACAGAACCAATCCCAAGACATTGAACACAACAGAAGAGAGTGAAGTGGAATCCCACTTGTTATGCCTTCCAGCATGACTGTGAACCTGAAAATGGTTATCCAGCCAGTCATTCTCCCACCTAATAGTAGCTTCATCTAGGTTGTATTTCCCTAGTTTATTGATAAGAAAGTCATGTAAGACCATATCAAATGCTTTACTAAAGTCTAGGTATATTGCATCCACCACTTCTCCTTTATCCAAGACTTCTTATCCTATCAAAGAAAGCTATCAAATTGGTTTGACATGATTTGTTCTTCACAAATCCATGTTGGCTGTTACCTATCACCTTATTATCTTCCAGATGAATCCCTTAATTATTTGCTCCATTATCTTCCCTGGCAGATAAGTTAAACTGACTGGTCTGCAGTTTCCTGGGTTGCTTTTATTTCTCTTTTTATAGATGGGCACTATATTTGCCCATGTCCAGTCTTCTGGAATCTCTTCCAACTTCCACAACTTTTCAAACATGATAGCTAAAGGCTCAGATACCTCCTCTATCAGTTCCTTCAGTATTCTAGGATGCATTTCATTAGGACCTGGTGACTTGAAGACGTCTAACTTCTCTAAGTAATTTTAACTTGTTCTTTTTTTAGCTTCTAAACTTACCCCATTTCCACTAGTATTCACTATGTTAGGCATCCTGTCACCATCAATCTTCTTGGTGAAAACCAAAACCAAGAAGTCATTAAGCACCTCTGTCATTTCCAAATTTCCTATTATTGTTTCTCTCTCTTCACTGAGCAATGGGCCTACCCTGTCTTTGGTCTTCCTCTTGCTTCTAATATATTTATAGAATGGATGGTACCATATGCTATATGTAATCCCTATATATTTCAGAGTTAGACAGTGATTTGAAATATTGGTGCATAGCACCACTACTTAATCCTTTTAAATAGCATAGTCCTACATTTTATCCTAATGAACGTTACAAAAAAGTAACATTCTGTTTATTCTATTCTTTTTTATAAAATATTTCTTCATTACAAGTTTTGTCAAAATAAATTAGGTTACCATTCAGAATAAATGTGGCTCTATAGGTGTGAAAAGACTTTAACTAGTTCCAGACCACCCATTATATTCCTCAGATGCTTTGTTTCAGCCTGTGTATTGTCATATCAGTGGTGCCAGTATGCCGACTGGAGCCCTCAAAAGAGACTAGATGAGGCCCCGATTCTGCAAAGATTTATGCACATGGATAACTTTGTGCCTTGTAAGTAGTCTCATTAAGTCAAAGGAAGTACTCACATTTCATAAAGTGAAGCATGCACATACATCTTTTTGCAGCACCAAGACCTTACATTTAAGACAAAGCAGAGCAGCAAAGGTAATTTTAACTACCAGCAACAAGAATGGCTAGAATTGGGCATCACTTTTCCATTAAAATAACTGTGATTCTCTAGCACTTTGGCAAAATGTGGCTAATCTGGGGCACAATTATTTCTCAATATATATTTTGGAAAGAAAAATACTTAGGTTTCAGGCCAAATGTGTAAAATGTGTAAATGTAACAGATTTTACTCTAACAAACTACACTGGTAAACTACATTAGAAATGTGACATTTGAAGAAGGACAAAGTATAAGAAATGTGTGAGGACAAAAAGATATTCACCATCTTTAATTACCCTTGAACAGAAATAAAAGGTGCCATATCTGATTGGTAATCAACCCCATTTCAAATGTCAAATCACATTGGATTATTCAACAACTCCTCATGGGATGGGCTGTAAGTCATCTCATTTCTCCAGAGACTTTAAATTGCAATTAAGGCAATTGAAAAAATCTGGCAGATTTCTCTTCTGAAGAAGACCTTACTGAGTTGTAAAAAGCTATATAATTCATACTCACACTGATAGAATATGCTCTGTTTGCCATTCATGCAGCCTCTTCTCTGATTTTGATGCATCTTCATAAACATTTCCCATAAAACAATTCTTCTAAGGTATTAAAACCAGGTATTTTCCCCTTTCTCTATTGGGAAACTGTGTATTCTCTCTTTCCACTTCCCAGTCTCAATCAAACTACAGGGTACTAATAAAACAAGTCATGACTAACAAATTAAATTTCCTCTGTATTAATCTTAAACTCTGAGATTTATCAGGGTCTCTGATTCTTGGTTATAATGTGAGCAAATATTCCTATTTAATGATTCCATACTTCACCAGGCGATAAGCATTTGATAACAGATCTATTGTACAGCAGCAATAACAATATTGTGAGATGAACTTGGCTTATTTTGGTCATGCCTAGAGGTTTCATTGTACTGGGTCAAAATATAAAATATTATTTACATTTTCTGGAATTTCTACTTACCTCAAAATGCACAATTAGTCATTTTGTCAGACTTTAACATTCTCCATTCCATAGGAGCACAAAAAAAATGCCCAAAAGACACAGTTCTAATAAGTACAAAGATATACAAATGTAACTACAGTTCTTAACCATAGCTGATTTTGCATCTTTTTGAAGATTAATTCATGAAATGTAACAGGAACTGTAAGAGTAAGTAATAGCTTAGGATACATTTCTTGACTTATATTAAGGCTGATTCAAAAAGTGACCTGACATTCACACAGTTCTGATGCTAGTGGATCCAATCCAGTAACCTTACACATTTCAGTACTCCTTTAATATAAGGCAAGTCACATAACAGACATCAATGGGTGAACTTGAAAGCATGAGTTAGGGTTGGAGATTTTTTGTATGACTGCACACTTATCACAATTATTACTATTCTATGTAACAGACTCTCTCAGCTTATGCTTTCCTTTATTTGACTAATTGCTTCTATTTTTCCCATGTGTTATTTATCGGTTTGGCTGACTTTTGCATTACTTACATTTCTTGTGTGCAGGTTAAAATCTATCAGGGATAAAATATACATCAATTTTGCAGTGGCTTCACTTTGAGCCATTCCTGAGAGTGAGTATTCAGTATAAGCATTGCACAGCCTAACTCTGAATTTGTACTTTCATCTTCATGGTCTTAATTCTGATTTACACTAGTGGTGTGTTGTACCACTCTGATAATGTAAAGAGACTTTAAAGTCAGTGTAATCAAAACTTGTGCCCATTTTAAGGCCCAGATATGCAAGGTCAGCAGTGTAAAGAGACTTCAGTGAAAATGAAAATAAGGTCCACCTGCGAGTGCTACCTATGTCTGTATTATGACATCTTCAAATTAGTTAAAATGTTTCTAAAAGTATACCTAAGACATTAACGTGATTTAAAATATGTTTGGGATAAAAGCTGCATGTAAGGAGACACAGTGTCAAAAGTAAAACATCATGAAACCCATCTTGTTTGGCAGGACCGTTGAACCAAATTTATAAAAGTAGTATTTTAATGAATTAAATGCATTCATATTTACTATGGACTACATTAATTTTCTTAATGAAAATTCCTACTTAGAATTATCAAATGTCTATAATTATAGAAAAACAACACTTCATACATTCTGAACTATGCGATTATCTACATATGTGCTATCTTTCTCTAAAAATATAGAAATTTGGTATTTTCCAGTAGAATTATTTTTACAATTTAAAAGCAGATAAATAATGAATAGTAATGCAATTTCTTCATTAAAATTCCACAAAAGGAAAATACATACTCATTATTCCTTTCATGAATTCATTCCATTGAAGGGTCATAAATAATTGTGCTTTACAATTGTGTCTAATTAGCAATGAACTTAATCCAATGCATCCAGAAACCCAGAGCAAAGAAATCTTTAGTTTGCTTTATGTCACACTCTCGGTGACAAAGATTTCAGAATACACCTTTCCTGATAAGAGCTAATGATGGATCTTCAAAGATTAGTGTCACATACAAATGTCAGACATTGCCATTTAAGGGACTGATTTTTAGTCACTCCTCATGTGGAACTTAGAGTTAGGTCAATGTGAGTTTGGTAAATGTAGTGGCTACATAATGGGTCTTTAAAATGTTGCTTTATAAATGCAAAATTCTCATAACCTTAGATGAACATATATTTTACTCCACAATACAGACTATCCTGCTGTGCTGTTATATTATTACCGGAAGTATTGCTTTCTGGAATTACTGTTCAGAATCAAGTTAAAGCATTGCCATCTCTTGTAGGAAGAGGAAACTCCAGCAAGAAAGAATTACGTAAAGGTACACAATGGTGCCTTCTTTATAGGGTTGGTGCAGTACCCCCATCAGTGTTCCCTCTAAGCTGCGCGGCAGCACAGCTTCACAGGTGATTAATCACCTGTCAGGGAGCTCAGGGCTCCCAGCATGGAGCTGACTGACTGGGTGGGGCTGATTAATTACCTCTGAAAATGTGCTGCTGCGTAGCATAGAGGGAAGACTGACCACCAAGTTTGGAGAGTCAGTGCTCATATTTTGTTTTTCACTGTTCCAGGATAATCAATTAGATCTGTCACTGTGTGTGTGTGTGTTTATGTACATGTTTCCCAAAAAGAATTTAATAGACACAAGCAAGAAGTTTTAGAAAGAAATTGAGGAACACGGCTGATTGAAAAATAAGAGAAAAACATTGGGGATGTTTCATATTTTATCCATTATTTGTAAAAATTGATCATTTTGATGAAAAATCTCTATTAAACTTTAGAAAATGTTGACAGCTATGTTGAAGAATAATTGCAGCCTGTCGCTTTTCTGCTTGGTTCCTTTTCCTAATTCAGAAGAAGACAATATAATTCCTTCCATAGGCATCTAACAATGGGATGAATCATACAAGATCTTAAGGATGTTGACAAAGTTTGTTTCAAAGCCTCTCAACACAATCAAATGCATTCTTGGCATCACCAGAAGAAGATCAACTGAATGTTTTCATAACTGTGTGTGGTTCATAAAATAAAAAGTCATCCAAATAGGCTCACCTATTATAAATATTACTGACTCTGACTGACTGAATTAACCGAAATCTCATAGTGACTAGAATGGCACTAAATTGGATCCTAAATCTAGAAGTCAGGAAGGAAATTGATAAAAATGTTACATTGGACATTAACGGAGACATTCAAAGCAGTCTTCATATCATTCAGGTTATTACTGTATTAAAAATAAAATCACTTTATAAACTTGTCATAGGAAAGGGAAGCATGTCTCATGAAAATTACCGATATTTTTTGGATGTCCTCTTTGAGAGGCATTGGGACCTGGTCTCCAATTCATCACTGAGTTGCTCCAGGTTTTTGATGGTTTAACTTCACTGAAATTGAAGTTTCATCATGATAAACCTGGAGTAATTCAGTGAAGCATCAGACCCCTGAACTTTCATTTGTCCGTATCCATCTTTCTTCTTTTTAATCTCAGTTTTCCCTCTACCATCTTTCTTCTGGTCTTAGTTAACATGGTTCAAAATGTTCACCTCGATATCTAACAGCCAAAGCTAAAAATAGTACCCTCACTTTTATTTTTCAAAATGCACTCTACCATTTTGTTAAAAACTCACACTAACATGCAGTGCAAAGAGAGCCTTGTGCTCAGTCTTTATTACTTCAAACTCATGTACCCCTTTCTTCAGAAAGCAGTCTGATGTTTTGGTCAAAATCGAAGAAAATGTTCTTTACAAAGGTCTCAGGCCTTTAAATCTCTATTCTAAATTCTTCTTATTCCTTTTGTTCTTCATCAGGTTTATATCCTTTTATCCTCTAGTTGTCTTTTCCTTTCTGTTCCCTCACTGACATGGATTGTTTAGTCATTTTGGATTTCCTCTTTTCTTCTTCTGATGAAACTTTAATATCAATAAGCAGGTGACAATAAGGTCAATGTAAAGAATAAAATGGCCATGATGTTAATAGGTATTTCTCACAATTATGCCTAGAAGCATCATGAAATGCATAGAGAATATATATTTAAACATTTCTCTTTTAGCGTGGATTTTCCATTACTGGAGATTAGGCGGTATAAAAATTAAGCTAGAAATACAAAATGTCCTATATCTCTTTAATCTCTGAATAGTTATAGTGTCTATGGTGTCTATCACATGCTTGTACTGCTGCTCCCCTTTACAGATTTGTCTTTAAGCTCAATGAAAATCCTAAATATAGTCATTGTTTTTGTCTCTTTCCAACTAGTCAGTCATCATCAGTAATACTGTCATCTTTGTTCTTTGTACATTTTCAAAGGGGCTTAAGCTCTTACTCTCACTGATTTGATGTTATCTGATTCTTAAACCAACGCCAGCTATGAAACATCTAAGTCTGCTATGAATAGTCATTTAAACAACCAGAACTTCTTTATGAGCTACCAGCAGGTTATTTGATTATATTACAATCACATGCCTTGGAATTGAACTTTCCTGTTACCAATGAAAAGCAGAGGAGGGGGAAGAGGAAAAGGATCTTTGCTTTTTCTTGGGGAGTTTTTTTCTTTCTTATAAGATGTATGCAATGAACACACGCGACAATGCCTTTGTTGAATTGATGCCATCAAACAATCTAAGACAAAACATAATATATTTTTAACTGGCATTATCTCAAAAACAAAGAGACTCCAACAGATTTCCTAAGTAAAAGCCTCTCATATCACAGCTTCAACTAAAATCAACATCCCCTTTGTTTTTCCTTTATACCTCAAAGAGCAAAGAAAAGGCTAAAAAAGACAGATAGACCAAATTTTCCTGAAATAACAGTACAGAAGGGCATTAAAAAGATCCCTGCTCATACCAAATTAAAAAAGAGTGAATCAGACATTCTCATGCCATCCTACTTCAACCTAGAGACATACAGATCCTTGGAGGAGCAAAAACGATAAAACTGTCAAACTGTCCCTTTTGACGTAGGGATGGAAGGAAAGATCAGGTGAGGGAGAGGGAAGAAATGATGACTTGTGGTGAAGTAAATAGATTAGCTTGAATTCCTGACTCTGTCATTGACTTCCTGTGTAATCTTAGTCAATTCACTTAGCTTAACTGTTCCTCAGTTTCCCATTTCTAAAATGAGCATAATTGTACTTCACTATGTTACAGGGATGTTATTGGGATAAACCCACAAATACATGGAAGATGTTTAGATACTGCATTGATCACTGTGGCTATGTCTAGACTGCAAGCCTCTTTCGAAAGAGGTTCTTTCGAAAGATACTTTCGAAAGAGCCTCTTTCGAAAGAGAGCGTCTAGACTGCACGTTGAACTTTCGAAAAAGCGGCTTGCTTTTTCGAAAGAAAGCATCCAGTGAGTCTGGATGCTCTCTTTCGAAGAAGCCCTATTTACATTGAAGAACGCCTTCTTTCAAAAGAGGAACTTTCAAAAGAAGGCGTTCTTCCTCGTGAAATGAGGTTTACCGCCATCGAAAGAAAAGCCGCGTTCTTTCGATTTAATTTCGAAAGAATGCGGCTTGAGTCTGGACGCAGGGGAAGTTTTTTTGGAAAAAGGCTACTTTTCCCGAAAAAACCCCTGCGTCTGGACACAGCCCCAGGTATACCACTTCATTCAGAATGCATCATTACATAATCTACCTGTGGTGTAAGATATAAGTGTACAAATATATAGTAGTTGATTATTACTGTTTTATGTGGTTTTAAATCTTTACCATTTAAATGTTTACAGAAACTTGTGAAGCATGTCATATACAACATTAACCCAAAAAAGTGCAATATTTACAAACCACTGCCACACATGTGTCTTGTCAATTATTTCTGATTCAACGTTTAGAGAAATACTACAGAATCTTATAAAAACAGTGATCTTTGATTGTCTTTCTTTCTATAATTCTCACCTTGGTAAATTGAACAACTGGCCAGATAATCAACTAACTAAGTATCGGCTACATGCCTACAAGACAGACTTGTGTGGAGGGGCAGCAAGGAAGGGATGAAGATCAGGAAGGCTGCCTCGATGGGTGTGCCAAATCAATATCTGAGTGTGAGGGCATATTGCACATAACTCAAGTGTTTGGCCTTCTATTTTGTTTTTTTGTTTATTTGTTATTCAGAAGGTGCCAAAAATGTTTTCCAAACTGTATGTGGCTTGCTCAATAACTTCTGGAGAAGTATTCATTTATTTTCACCTAGATTTAGCTCTCAAATATGGATGTTCAAGCTATATATTTGCATATAAAAGCATGTATAATCCATGCAAAAACTACTACCCATTTTGCACAATGGTTGCCTGGCAGTAAATGCCATGGAATAGCAAGTCCATGTAAAGTTTTTATGGTTGTAACTTAGGTGCAGAGGTCTGAAAATTTGCCCCTAATGTTTAGTCGCCAGTGAGACTGAAATGAGAACAGCTCCATGTAAGATGCTTTCTGAGTTCCTTGAAATATACTCAGAACATTGTAAATGCTTTTAATTCTACAGTACTTTTAATATATCCCTTTAAACATGAGGGAACACAAAAGGGAAGGTTAATTGGAATGGCTAATTAAACATAGTGAAATTAAAGAACTGGAACACTGGGAATTTGTTTTGATATTAGCAACTTCTCATAACCCTAAGGACATTGACTTAGCCCAAGGTCTGGTATTGTTATAAATTGCCATGTAGTCTGGAGACTGAAAGGAGAGACAAAAGGGTTCAGAGCTTGTAACAACTGATTCCCAAAGGAGTAGTAATAACAATTATAAGCCACATTATTATTTGCATTAGTTAAAAATAAATCCATATCTCAGGTTTTAGTCATTTTACACTGATCAACTAGGCTATCGAGAGAGACAATTTGCAACCAAGGCAAGCTGGGTCTCAGGAGCCAAGAGGCGGATTTCATATATCAAAGACTGTCACCTGTAGACCAGGAGCCAGAGACTATTGTTTTACTGCATAGTTCCCAAATGATTTGAAAGACAAACACAAATCTGGGGATTCCAATCCAAGAAGGTAAAGGCTCAAGGCTTAAGATTTGGAGGGGCTGCGCATAGAGGGCATGTCTACACTAGGAAATTATTTTGAAATAACTAAATTCGACTTAACTCCCTATTTTACAAAATCAAAATATCATGTCCCCACTATGGTGAAGCTTTGAAATTAGTCAAAGGCAGGCTCCATTAATGTGGACAAGTTTCCTCGACTTAGGGCTCCAGGAAGCACCAGCGAGTAAGTAGTTCAAATTACTCTGTGGAAGAGTTATTTTGAAATAGCGGCACCAGAGCATACACTCTAATGCTATTTCAAAATAACTATTTCCAAATCAGTGTTACTCCCTGAGGAAAGCAGAAGTGCAGATTTCAAAATAAGTGGCCCATTATTTCAAAATAACAGGTTTGGTCGTGTGGACATTCCACCTCTAAATTAGACCTTGGGGGGATTATTTCATAATAATGCCCTAGTGTAGACCAGAGCAGAGAGAGAAGAAAGGGGACAAAGATGCTGCTGTCCCTGGAACCATGACACTCACTTTGGACTAGATGCCACCCCTTATGCTCATGTTTACTCTGTGAGTAGTCCCATTGATTTCAGAAGAACTATTCATAGCATTCTGGGTCTCCATGGCCTGTCACTACAATTGAGATGTCAATTCCTGTCTCTCATTGACCCACAATGATATCAGCCTTCATTATGCATTTGTTACATTTTTCAAAGAAACATCTCTATGCTTTCCTCTTCGCTGCCCCTCATGGTTGGGAAGCATTCCCTGTTAACATCCTTTCACACGCTCTTTTTCCATGACACTTATTAAAAAACCTACCTATACTAGGATCATTGTCAATAACTAGGATCATTGTTTGTTTGTACTCCTCTTTCTGTCTGTATCCATGCACTGTATCTTACCATATTCTCAACTGTAAGTTCTCTGGGGCAAGAGACTATCCAGTATTTGTTCAGCACCTTCCCTGCTGAGGCACTGCTCCGTGATTAGGCCAGCCAGGGTGATTCATTGGCAAGTCCAAAAGATTGGGGTCAATCAGAAAACAAATGTTTTTCAGGGTTCTTTTTTGGCAAATTGAAAAGTCAAAATAAAGATTGTTTCATTCAATCAAAAACAAAACATTTTTTTCAAGCTTTTTGTAACCTAATGAAATTGAAGGAACTTTCTAAATGAAATCTATTTCAAGTAAAAAATATGAAGCATTTATTTTAGAGAATGTCAAAAAGTAACATTTTGACTTTTTCAGAAATTTATTATACAAGCATTTTGGTGACCCTGATACCATTTTACGTGATATTTTAGTGTGGACAAAAGCTTCATTTTTTTTCACCCAAAAATTTTAGCTGAAAAATTGCACCTAGGATCTACAGTAATTCAAATAATAAATAGCATTAATAAGTCATAAGATATTCAAACTCAAGGAGACCATGTGTGGCAGAGTCTAGCTCAATATGAACTACATTATTCTCCTAGAACTATTGCTGAGACCAAATCTGCTACCTATTGGGCATTATCTAACCATGCAAATAGTCCCACTCATTTCAGTAGAATTAAGTGTGGGATAAGATAGTTCCCATAGGGTTTCCAGTGCTCCCAGATTAGCTGAGAGTCTACTAGAATTGGCACTGATCTTCCAGTAGCTACTGAAAGCAATTTGGGAGATT
This sequence comes from Pelodiscus sinensis, assembly GCF_049634645.1. Taxonomy (NCBI): domain Eukaryota; kingdom Metazoa; phylum Chordata; order Testudines; family Trionychidae; genus Pelodiscus; species Pelodiscus sinensis. The sequence continues at coordinate 24,641,449 of NC_134722.1, forward strand.
TTAATGGGATATTAAGAAAAGGACATTTCCTCAAGTTGGGAAAAAAATGTCCTGGAATAGCTTCCATTAATATTGGCAAACTCCTGAACTCCCAACATAAGTAAGGGTGGCAGAATATGGTCCAAACTTTATATACATAACAGCTTTAGTCCTTCAATTGGACCTGTGTGTGAGGATTCTTATGCCTATGTAGAGCTTCACTGAAAACAATAGGCTCTGCCTGAGAGCAAGGAGCACTGTTGTCTTCCCTCTGTGATACTGTCAGTGTAGACTGAAAGATGGGTAAAATGGTGCAAACACCTCTGAACACTGGGAACATTTGGGGGTGTGCAGGACCACGGCAGGGGAGAAGAAGATAACTACCCTGGGCCTCTTAAATTGCTGCCAGAGCCCTATGTGCTGCAGTGCCCCAGCCCCATCCTTTCTGAGGCCCTGCTGCTGCTGGGATCATGGAGCTGGGCCTCCCCTCCATTGTTCCCTGGCCCGGCGAGTCTGTCGGCTTGCCTGGTGGTAACTTCAGATATCCCACGGAATCTGTCTTGTTATGTGTAACTCTGATTCTGTGAAAAGTCATATAGCAGTAGGGGGTCATGTGAGCCAAAATTCAGCACTGAAAGAATCTGTAGAAAAATGTATTCTGACACTGGCTAAATACTAGTCTGTTGAGAGAATCTGTGTCTATGGTACATTATACTTGTACTTGATGATTATGGTGTATTGTACAATAAAAGGTTTGTTATCCGGCACTCAGAGGCAACAGTGGTTGCCGGTTAATTGAAATGTGCCGGATTACAAAGCAGTCCTTGCCAGCCCCTTCTCCCAGGGGCTGGCAGCCCATTCAGCACTCTGTTAATTTCAAACTTTGTTAACCGGCTGGGGGGTAATGCCAGTCAATAAAGTTTTCGAGTTAACAGAGTGCTGGCTAATAAAGCTTTTACTGTATTTGTATTTGCTGCCTTCCTTCACACTGCATGGTATTTAAACAGAGGTTGCAGATAGTTTGAAGGGGAACCTGATCTTGGAGTCCTAGTACAGTGGTCGTTTCAACATCACTGCTCTCATCAGCCCTGCATGATGAGGTAAGTGCATGAAGATCTAGAACTATGCCGTTTCCAAAACCTTTCAATTGCCAGAGATCAGTGTCCAGAAGAAGCCTTTGTCCTCTACATGAAACCTTTAACTGAAAATGCATCAATAACAATCAAATATTATGCTGAGTGAAACCAACTGCAATCCAAAAATCAAGGACTTGTTGCTGTGAGGGCTAACAAATTACTCTCCATTCCTACAGATCTTGCAAAGTTTCATCGCTGCTTCATTGCAAAAGATTGCCACAGGAACTGCAAATCATCCCTGCAAGATTCTGCTGGAAAAGATAACTTTCCAGCTGTCACTGCACATATAGAAAAATAGAAAATGGCTTAGCAATGATTACTTTCACTTTAATTTGCTTCACTCTAATTTAAAGTGGAGCAGATTCTACTTTCATGACACACTGGTATAAGTCCACTGGTCTCACACCGGGATATAAGAAAGCAGAACCCAGGAGAATGCATTTAAATGGATTAATCAGAGCATGTTAAATCACACAACAATAAATAAGAGAAAAATTCTGCAGCCATTTTATATGCAGATCAGAATTCGGAGATTTGTTCTGCTCATTTGCCAGTGTTTTAAAACTAGGAAATAAGATCTGAGACTTCTTTTCTCTTTCTTGACAAAAAGCGCTAGTCAAAAATTGGGAACCAGATGGCTGCTTATATATTTCCTTTTTTTATTTACTGCAATACTAAAGCCACTATAAAAAAGCAAAGTTGAACAGACAGAGCTAATAATATAATCATTCAAAACACCTGCAAACAGTGCAGATGGGCAATTTCTGTCTGCAAAATCATCAGTGAAAGACCGCCTTCCCATATGGGCAAATCTAGCTGCCTTAGAGCTTCCTAAGCTCTGTCCCTTACCTTGAGAAAACCTGCATGGAGCATATGCAGCCTTTTTTATAGCAGAGAAGAAGTGTCTGGCTCTGCTTGTTTATTCTAGTTAACTATAACTTAAAGTCCTTTTAATCTTCTATGAGTGCATTTGATTTGTCCACTGCAACTCTCAAAAGTGCAGAAACCCTGGATTTAAAGGCAAAAAGCAAGCAGTAGAAGAGCAAACCGTTTTTTTACTAGGCACAAGATTTACCATTATTAATTAACCATACACCCAAGTTTCATTCCTAAATGTGAACAACCAAATCAACTGTAGAACCAAAAGGCATGTGTGTGTGTGTATTTGTGTGTGTGTGTATAAATGACGTTTCTTTTTTATTTAAAAAAACCCAACTCATCCTGGCATCACTGTTGTGCTTTGTCTCTGATGCTAATATATGTCTAGGGATGGAAAATGAAACACAGGGCATTCTGGAGCTAATGCCAGTGCCACCCATTGATCCTGCAATGTGGAGGGATTGATTACACACTGCAAGATCTTTCTCACTTCCCAGGTTTTTTTTTACTTAGTGTCAGATTCACTTCAAACCTCAGCCAGTGGGGAGCCTACCAACTGAATTTCCCAATCAGAGTAGTGGTGACAGGAGTTGAACCTCTCTTGAATTCAGTGCAGCATATGCAGCCTTTGTGGCCCTGAAATTCTTGCTTAATTCTTTGCCCTCTGATTTATCTGATACTAAATATTATTTTGTAATTTGAATAATTAAGAAAACCTCCAATTTCAACCCAATATTTTACATTAAGATTTTGTAGATAAAGTTTATCCCTTTGATGATATATTATGCTGTGTAATACTGTGAAAATGAAAGCAATGACCATCTCAGCTGAGTGACAACATTGCAACAAATAATTTATTCAATTCATTTAGGCTCTATTGTGTCTTTGCTTTCTACACAACATTAGGAACGTGCGGAAACTAAATGGACACAGTTATATTCAAAATAACCATGCTTCCAAGTTATACATAAACATACATGTCTCAGTTTTATATATGTATATACTGTATGTACACAAGCACACACACGCACAGAGTTGCTCTGCTAGGTTGTGGTGGCTTCTGTAATAGAAGACAGAGAGCTCCACAAAAGTAGTTCAAGAGATACTACCTAATTCCTATGTACTATAATCTCATTTCTGGTTCTGAAATACCTGTGAACAGATCATGATTTCCTTGAATTTTTCTTGTCATTCCAATTTATTCAACAAATACCCTTTAAATTACTCATTTGTATAGATTGTGTAAATTAATTATGGATACTTGAAATTCATGCATGTGCTTTAGTTACAGCGAGACAAAATAATCCACATTTTTTAAAGGTTCCTTAACTGGACAAGTATGTTTCCTCTGTTGATACAAATTCTGGTGTGTAAGAGTTAAGTCATTTAGTAAACTCTTCCTTGAGCAGACTCCACGGTTCATGTATGTGCAAGGGTCTGTCTACAAGAAACTTATTACAAGAACAAGGCCCTATTTTTCATTTTCTTCAAACATACATGCAACTTTGAAATTTGCTTCCCGCAAATATTTCCATCAATGAAAAATGATTTGAATATTCAGGGGAGGGGTTCAAAATGCACACAAACAGGTACACAACATAGTCATTATGAATGCATTATGTGCCTATCTATGGCAAAAAGTATTACTGGGATATTTTGCTGAGGTATAAATTATTTTTAGCCAATGTCTCTGTTTTAACAAATCCTTAAAATGATTAAATTAGAGAAAATCTAGCCAGGTGAAAGACACCCTGCCTGCATCAAATTGATTTAAACTATATGAAAACCGAGTCTACTGCGGTTAGCAATATCATTGAAGACTACAGATTTCCAGCTCTTTTAGGAAGGAAAAACAGATGTAAAGGTTTTGCTGGGGCTTCCTATAGTGCAGTAGCTGTGTTATTATTATTAAATATCCTCCTTTCACAGTTTCCTGGGTTTCCTAAATGTAACAATAATTACAAAACTGAGAATATTTTTTGTGAGTGTGTTCCCTGTTTTCCTCCAAGCTAAAGCTCTGCTTTCATGTAATACATAAAAGAGCAACATTACTCTGATGAACTAAGACACATGAAATATCTAATTAACATTAAAATATTGTCTCTTGTCATTAGCTTCATTTGCACTTTAAGTGTTAGCTCTTGAGAGAGAGGTTCAAAAGCAGTGACCTGGCCCTTTCACAAAAAAAGTAAAGCAAAAAAAAGGGGTGGGGGGTGGGAAAGAACTGTATATGTAAAATAGTATATACGAACAAAGCTGTCTTCATTTGTCCATTTCTTTCATTCTTTTCATTCATCTGAAGAAGTGGGTGGTGCCCTTGAAAGCTCATGATAGCATCTACATGTTTCTTTAGTCTCTAAGGTGCTGCAAGATTTTTTGTTGGTTTTTAAGTTTTTCATTTGTCCAGTTTTCCCCAAATCATAGATTTAAAATAACACTTTCTTTAAAGAAGGAAATGTTTCAGATTTTCATCAGCTTTTATTTCAGAAATTCATTCTCCACTGAGCCATAAGAGAATAATGATTTTTAGTGCTTAGAGTGGCAGGTGGTCAAGGTGGCTCTAAAGTGAAATAATATTCATCTCTTTGTTTTTTTTCCACTTGACACACAATAGTAGAGCAGTTGGCCAGCATAGCAACAGATGATTTCTCCCTATTATTTTTTCAGACAGGAAGAGAACTTTCTTTTCCGGTTGGGAAAGTGGAAATTGAAGACAACATTCAATGTTGGTTCATGATAGGTAAGGGATTGTTCCAGAGTGATGTAACATTACTGCAGAGCACTAGTATAGATTCAGTATGTACCAAAAATATAGGATTATTCAGTGCTGATACCAGCATTGTCCTGTCTCTGCTAGATTACAAAAATCAAATCCTTAGTCAATAAATATTAAACCTACAGCTCTTCATTAGAATTTGGACAATGTGGAGTTTCACCCAAGTTCATGCATTACAACAATTCTGCTGTGGGGTGCATGCCCAATTCATTTTCTTTCATGGTGTTGGGTTTATTTAGTTGCCTCAGCTGGGTGCAACAAACATACACTACTGTGGAGATCACCTAGTCACTTGATGAAGAAAGAAATTGAGATTGGCTTCAAGGAGAGTCACCCAGCTCAGAAATCAGGGGTGAAAACTGCGTGGTTGAATTGTACTTGCTTGGTAAATAAGCCAGCTTGTTGAGTCTAATTGATTTATTAAAACAGATCACCTTTCGTGATCATCCGGATGGGAGCAGGAAGGCAAAGGAAGATCATTATTTTCATTTTAAACGGACTTGTTTGTTAATCAGATTTTGATTATTAATGTTACTGGGGAGGTTTGTGCCAAACGAAAGCAGCATATTTTGTACCTGGCACTGAAGTATGCCAGCAGCCTTTGCAGTGCTGCTTTGTTGCAACACCAGAGCACAGTCTTCATAAAGCAGCATGGAAATTGGTGTGGACACCTTTCCGTCTTAGAACTCAGGGTCATACTCAGCTGCAACATTATGAATTGGATTTTCCATCTCCCTCAAATTCTGGGATGTTTGGATTGAGGATTTTGGTTTGGCTCCTTCTAAAGGAAGTCATTGAACATTCTGACATCTGCAATTTTGTGAGTGCTCAGATGAGAGGTTTTAATTCTCATCCATCTCCAGTAACAATTCCTCTAAGTAAACTTTAGGGGCAACATGAACATGGGAAAAGTGGTAGGGAGCATAGAAGGAATTAAAAAGTTTGTTTGCTGGTTTCCTACTCTTTGACCCCCAAAGCATCCAACAAGATATCATTTTCATGAAAACAGCTTCTACTAACATGCTGTAGTAAAATACAGACTTTTGGAAACAGTTTGTTTTGTTTTTGTGTTCAGAGTGTTTTATGGAATCTCTTTTAATTCTCCTAAAAATGTATTCCTGTTTGGTTTGATTTGGAAACCCAGGAATTTAGAATGAGATTGCTATACTGTCCCCATTCACTTAGCCAGCAGAATTCACATATGTTGTTCATTTCTAGTCATGAAAATCTGTTACTTTGGGTGAAGGGACTCCATTACCCTGAGGGGAGGGTATCCTGCTGTGAGTTAGCCAAGGAATGGCACTTGCACCAATTGCAAAGACACTTGTTTTCCTTCCAGGGCTAGAGGAAAGATATTTGTTATATTGAAGGAGGCAAGTAAGAGGAGGGGAAAATACACACATCATTCAGAAATGTCATTCACTGTGTTTTCAGTAATTTCCTTGTATTAAAGCTTCTTTTGTCTAGAGATTAAGATTAAATGCCAAATGTCTAAAACTAATAGTGTCAACATAATTCTCTTATTCTTCAGACTTCTCAGTTGCATTGCAGTTATCCCATTCCACTTATAGGTCAAGATCCTATGGATGAGCTTTTCAAGCTTGTGGTTACTGTATATTTCTCTTTGGAGTCCGGTAATGCCTAAAGCAATTGCACCTTAAAATTGCCATGTAATTGCAAACTTGACCTCTGACAAGTGACCTTGCAAATCTATTCATTTCCAAACCAGTTATGTTGTTGGAACGGAAATGTTTTGGTGCAGGTTATCTGTGTTAAAGCCAAACACAAATCAAAGTCACTCCCCGAGAGTAAAATGCCAAACAATAGCTTTTGCTGAATCAAAGGCACAAGTGAGCATTAAAAAAACCCCAACAGATATTTTAAGACAAGCATTAATTTTATATTAGTCAAGTTTAAAATATGTTAAAAATCAATTGCAGAAAAAAACAAAAATATTTTATGTTTAGTTAACACCAAGACTTTGACCTACAGTACCCAAGCAAAGAAATTTACAATTAAGGCTATATATCTATTCAATACTCTGTACTTGCCTCACACTATTCTTACAGGGTCTGTACAAAATCCTAAGTACCATATGTGCCAGGGAAGAAAAAAAAATCAAGAGCAAAAATAAAAAATCTGCTTTATTAATAAAGAGAATTTACACTTTGCACAATACTACAATGTAATGGCTACAGCTGAGTACTGATTTTCATTTTCCTGGTAGTCCTGAAATTGTTCTTTTGAACTACTATAGCAGTTGGTATAGCAGAAAGAAAAAAGGTTGTTTTTTTCTTCCCTTTGTTGAAATAGTTAGAGTTTGTGGCTCATTGAGCAAAGCATCATAAATGAACACTGATAACATGCTCAAGAACAAATCTGATTTTAAAATATACACATACTTTTCAATATTTAAAGGAATTTTCTGAGGAAAACATGCATTTAAAAATTTAAAAAAACCACTCTTTTTTCTAACATGCAAAGGCCACATCATGTAAATATAGCATACTAGCAGATTTACCAGGCATTGCTCAGGTCCTTTGTTTTTCTTCATTTAAATGATTGCTCTAGGGTGGGGCTGGGATGAGGGGCTGAGTACGCAGGCTGTCCCCGGAGAGAGAGGACTAAACCAGCCCTCTCTCACTGCAGCAGCTTGGGGCCAGGTGAAAAATGTCTCTCCATGGCCGCTGCAGCTCCAACAGGGACAGCCAGGGGAGGGGTGAATGTCCCCCGTTTGGAGCAAGTCCAGATTCATCTGCCCCCTGCTCTCCCCAGTCACAGTGTGGAATGCAGGAAACTGTGCACTTTCCCCTGGCTCCATGATGAAGGGCAACAGCCAGCAATGTCCCTGCATCAATTAGCAGGGGGAGAGCTTCAGCCCACCCCATGCTCTCTAGAGGGTGTCTAATGGGTGGGAGGCTCAGAACTGGGTAGTCCTGGAAAGGGTGTGTGCCCCCAGCAATCCCTTTCACCTTCCTGGTGATTTTGTCTCTTTTCTGTGTGGTTTTATGCACACATAAATGGGCATGAATGGGAGTGGGGACCTGCAGCCCCTCACCTCACACTCCCTAAAGGGAGTCTGAGGGTGGGAGGCTCAGGACTGGGGCAGTCCTAAACTGGGAGGGGGGCACCCAACAATTTCACCTTCCTGGTGATTCTGTCTTTTTTTTCTATATGGTTTTATGAGAAGCAATCCCATTTTAGGCACATCCCGTTTTCCTGGCACAACCAAACCTTTACCTTGGTTTAAGTTATGATAAGAGGAAGCTGCATACCAAATTTCGTGGTACCCAATCTAGCCATTTAGAAGGCGTTTTTGGACAAACAGACAGATGCACAGAGAGAGACTGATACACAGACAAACTCAAATTTCAATAGCTCTGTGTGTGCATTTATAAAATCATCATACACTATTATGAAAATTAAATAGGCAACTTCTCGCACATTTTGCACATGACATTGTATACATTAACCGTCTGAAAATATGGCTCAGCAATTTTTGAGAGACAAAAGAAAACACACCCAAAACTTACAGATATTGGAAAATTAATGCCAAAAGGTAGGCTCCTAAATCCATTTCAAGGCTCCTCAATGCATGCTACATTTTTCAAAAGTTCTAAGTACAGAACAGCAACCTCAAAAGTCAGTTGGGAGTTGAATTGGTATAAATTTAGTTTACTTTTTTATACTTTTTCGTTAAAAATCAAATTTTAGTACTAATTAAAGTGGAATGATTTTAAAACCTGAACTAACTCTTCAAATTCATTCAGCTGTAACAGGGCAAGAAGATTAGTCTTTTTATAATTAGTTTTATTTTCTGGTTCATACCACTACTATTAATACTATGAACTTTGGCAGGAGCATTATTTGTTATGGGCAAAAGTGTACTTCACCAGCATTTTTCATAGGCCTAAATATTTGGCTCCTTGCGCACAGATTTTAGAGGATATAAATATAACCACACATTATGAACTGTATGCTGACACACCTTTACCTCCTCCAGAATTTGACTCAGAAATGATGATCTGGAACTTTAGCTCAGGTCTTCGATTTCTTCGTTTTGTCAACATTATCTTGGAGTGTCCACTGCCTGTATTAAGCATTTCCTTTGGGAATCTCAAACTACATTACAAAGAGTGATAATATTATCATCACTCTTCCAAAAACAGAGTAAGTGAAACATAAAGTGACTTGGCCAACATCACTTAGCTAGTCTTGCCTCTCAACCTGCAAGCATCTGCTCTGGCTATCAGACCACAGTGAATTCACTCACATAAGACAAAAGCCTTTGGTTAACAAAAAAGGAGGAGGAAGCTTTAATTTAAAAAAAAATCTGATCTGCTTTCTGCTTATTAAGTTTTCAAATGGTAAGCACAAGTCAAAGTGCAGGTACAAAATCAGAGAAATATTAAAAGACAATAAAATGGACTTACCATGACAGATGTAAGGCCAAAGCTTATCTAACACCCACCCTTACTCAGCAACCTCTTCCCATTCAGTAAAAGCCCAAGATGATCCTTGCAGTGTATCATGTGTGGTCATAACACCAGGGCTTTAGCAGAAAAAAGGGGAATACATTTCAGGATGTTCAATTTAGAACATAGAGTTATACATATTAAGGCCAGTAAGGACCATTGCTATTGTTTAGACCGACCTCCTGTATGACACAAGCCATGCCATGGGGTTTCCCTGAATTAATTCCTGTTTGATAATCTAGTTAGTAGATGTAGTTGAACTACATCATATCTTTTAAAGAAACACATTTAAAAATGTCTAGTGACAGAGAATATACCACCCCCATTGAAAGGTTATTTGAAGTCTAAATTTCTTTAGCTTCCATTCTCAGATGTTGGAATTTGTTATACCTGTTTATGACAGATTGAAGAGCCCATAGACATGGGAACTAGGAGTACGGGGGCTGCAGTAGCACTACAGGTCTTATCTGGGGCTGAGCTGCCAGTCCTATGTCCTGATTCTGGCTGCCAGGGCCACCTCCTGGAATCCTGATTGCCAGAGCCACACTCCCCTGGGGTCCTGGCTGCTATCCCCCTTGTCTCAGCTGTCCCCTATAGGTCCCAGTTGCTGACACCAGGGCTCTGCTCCTTGCCCCATATCTACCTCCAGCTCAGGATGTGGGTGACAGGGGCAAGGTGGTTGGTTCTTAGCTCTTCCACTATTAAAAGCATTCCCATGCCACTGGAAGATCCACCTGTTATCAAATTTCTATTTCCCATATAGGTAATTACAGACTGATCAAATTATCCCTTGACCATCTCTTTATTAGAGCTTCTTGAGTCTCTCATGGCAAGGCATAATATCCTAATCCTTTAATCATTCTTGTGGCTCTTTTCTGAACCCTCTCCAAATTATCCACATACCGTAATTCCTGAAGTTTGGAGAAAATAACCAGAGAAAGTATTTTACCTGCAGTCACACTAGTGCCAAATACCAAGATAATATAAATTCTAGTATTCTCCTTGATATTCCCCTATTTATATATCCAAGGCTGGCTTAATTTTCCACATGGGTTTTCTTGTACCATTGTGGTTATTTGCCATGACCAACACCCAGATCTTTTCCACAGTCACTGCTTCTACGGAGAGATTTCCCCCATCCTAGAGGTATGTTCTACATTCTTTATTCTTAGATGTATTACAGATTTAATCTCTCTGGTCCAGGGCTCTCTGCTCTAGTAACAGGAGGACCAACAGGACCACAGATGTTGCCAGACCAGAGAGTCTGAGCACCAGCAAGTCACAGGGAGCCAGCTGAGAGTCTGGCGGTAGAGGGGGTGGTGGTCCTGAGCCCAGCCTACAGTTGTGTGGCCAGGAGCAGAGCCAATCATGTGGCTAGGGGTCAGGGATCCCAGCCAATGCCAGAGGTGGAGCCCTATGGCCGGGGCCAGCAGTTGGGTCAGCAACTCTGAGGGGAGCCCAACTGGAAACCAGCAGCAGAGAGGCCAAAAATCCACCATCCCATGTCCAGCAAACTCCTTCTTTCGGTACCAGTCAGGTCCCGAGGATGCCAGACCAGAGTGGTCCAACCTGTACCTTACATTTGACCATACTGAGGCACAAACCTATTTTTTTTGTTGCCAGCATACCAAGTGATACAGATTGCTCTGTATCAGTGACTTGTATTCATGGTTGCTTACAACTCCCCCCTATATATGTTATCTACAAATTTTATCACTACTCATTTTATGTTTTCTCCCAGATCATTGAATAAAATGTTAAAGAGCAAAAATCAAGAACTGAGCACTGCAGGATCCCACAAAAAATACACACAGTTGATGGTGATTGCCCACATATGATTACGTTTTGAGACCTCTCCATCAATTTTTTCATCAATTTAATGTGTGCCATATTGATTTTGATTTGTTCTAGTTTCTTAATCAAATGTTGTGCAGAACCAAATCAAATGTATTACAGAAGACTAAGTATATTACCGGAATACTATTACCTTTATCAACCAAACCTGTAATCTCATAAAAATTACATAAAGTCGGTTCAATTTCCTATTGTTAGAGTGCCATCCAGGTAGACAGCTTCCAAAATCTCAACTGACCGTGGAGATAGAACCATTAAAAAACAAAACAAAACAAAATTTAAAAAAAAAACCCTGCAACACCATGGCTGCAGTCTGCAATGATAAAAAACACTTAAAAACCTGCCTGATGACTCACCTAGTAGTATATAGGTCCAATAACATCTCTAGGCTGCAATCCTGCCCAACAATCGCTAACAAATTAATATTTCATAAATGACACATACAGAAGCAATTTTGCAAACTGTTTCACTAGAACTGTATGTTTTCCATCAAATAAATATCCTAAATAGACTGTTTATCATATTTTTTTCTCTAGGTAAATAAACCAAATTTCACTCAACTATAGAAACATTTGATCTAGAAAAAGTTCCTTTAACATATGGCGTTCAAATCTTTACATCTTGTTGAAAATTATAAAGGCAAGGTTGCCCCATGTCATTTTAACTATACAGAGATGAGTCCTTCCTGATCCACAGGAAAATTATCAGCACTGTTACTTTCATTAGTCTTTTCATATAAGATGTCATTTTTTCAATAATGTACACTAGTTATCTTGTAGTGAATGCAAACAAAGTTATGAAGTCTACAAATTAAAGATGAATATCCTGTTCTATGACTAATGCAATGTACAGTATTCTATACTTCCATATCAAAATTTAATCTGTTTTAATATACAGTAATTACACCAGATAAGGTTTCTGTCTCAGAAAATGATAAATGTGTTACTGCTACACAAGATGGCACCTCATGTGGTCCTTGCCATTGTACAAAGAGCAAAATGAAATGTGTTCCCAACAACCTTGAATGGGGTCAAGGAGAAGGAGAGGCTTTGTCTGGCCAAGAGGAACAAAAGGGGGTTATAACTCCATTAGGGTGCTACGCAAATTATGTATCTTTTTTTCTATCTTAGTTCAAAATTGCTTTTTTCGAAATTTGGTGCTATCAATACAGCGCCAAATTTTTAAATAACCCACTATTCCAAAACTTCCCTTACTCCTCGTGGAATGAGGTTTATAGGGACATTGAAATAGGCAGCTTGAAATAGCAAGCTTGCTGATAAAATGTGGGATCCCAAAATAGTGTTGCAGTGTAGACATAGCCTTAGAGATCCTCCTCATATTGGGTTAAGAGGGAAGAACAAAGAGGTATCACCTGAGCCAGAAAGAGAGATTCATCAAGACCTTAAGCCCATAGGCACATGGAGAAAGTATTTATATTCCATTCCCACCAACAGAGGGTAAAGTGGGGAACTGTCAAACCCCCATAGGTTGATGCCTAGGTGCATGAAACAAGAGGTGGCTAAATCTGCTTGTGAATATTCAGGGATGATGGTGTAGGCTTCTCTGACCTGGCTGCAGATATACTTTTGGTCAACATTAGGGAGGGAATTAATTGCAGCCTAATCAAACCACGTCCCTAGCATCTTGTCTTTCTTCCTATATGGCTGAGGCACTGAACTTTTCCAACTACTTGGAGTTAGGAGAGTCAGAGTTCCACCTTTCTACAGGTTTTTAAATAAGTGTAGAGTAATTCTATGAGAAACAGATATTACATCAACACAGTTTACTTTAGATTTTTGTGGCAACCAGAATTCAAATAATTTCTAACCTGTGTAGGCCCCTTTAGTAAGGGGACTACACAGGTTAGAAATTATTTGAATTCTGGTTGCCACAAAAATCTAAAGTAAACTGTGTTGTTGTAACATCTGTTTCTCATAGAATTAATCTACACTTACTAAAGGGGCCTCTGTTTTTTCTGGAAAAGACCCTGTGTACTGCAATCCAGACTACAATTCCCATGATCCCTTGGGAAAAACAGGAAGGAAGGACTCTTGTGTGGGGGATGAGAGGCTCTCCTGGTGCAAGAAGAAAGAGGCCTAGCAGTCTGGGACTCTGTCTTGGAGCTTGGAACCGAAGGGGAGCCAGGATGCTGTGGAGGAGTTTGCTCCAGTCCAGGGGCTGTTGGAGTGCAGCTACAGATTGGGACTACATGCCTGTTGGAACTGAGATCTAGCAGGCTGCTTCCGATAGGCACAGCATGAGGCAGTAAGTTTTGGGCCTTGTTGGGAAAGTGCTGCCTGGGACAGAGCTGCTGTCTAGCTTGGACCGAATCTCCACTACAGCTGCAACATCAGCGCGCCCACGCAAGCAAGAGTCTGGGACTGTGAGTCTCGGGGTGTGCACACTCTGGGATGCGATCAATATTGGCAGTACAAAGGCTAGATATATAAGCTCCAATTATTGTTGTGCACTTTAATGCTATTCATTGTTAATCTGTTAGCCCATGTTTATTTAAGTTAAGTTTGTTTATTTTAAAGTAATCTATTAGATGTATATGATTTGTAGTTGTTGTATTGGAATTAGAGCCATATTATAGCTGGAATGAGAATATTCCTGGAGGCTCTCAAGGCATATCAGTAAGTGTGTACAGGACCAGACAGGTGGAGACACCGCCATTGTACATTCATTATGAGCAAGGATCTGCAGCAAGGAGGTGGATAAGGCTTTCCCCAACTAAACACCATCACCACTGGGATGCTCAGGATCTCCTTTTGGGTTAAAACCATCAGGCGCCCAGGTACACCTGTGAGTGTGACCTGCTCCCGAGTAACCCGGGGAGGAAAAAGGGGGTTACACCTGGATTACTTGATATTAACGTATGTTGTCTTACAGCTTTTGGTCATGCAGACAGAAAAAATTAAGTACTTTCTTTTATAACTGAAAGAATAATTCATAATTCAGACAACCGAACTGTCAAGAGGCACGGAGACGAATGCTGCACTGGATGCCCAGATGCTCCAGCACTCTGGAATGATTTGCCAAAGTGGTCTCAACTTGCCCAAATGTTTGTAGCTTTAAATGTTCAATCATTTTCATACTCAAGGAGCAAAATTGCTGCACACAATTAATATTATATACAAGCACGCAAAATAGATAGATACTATCCAATTAACATGCATACATCCCATTTGCATGTACAGTCCTTTTTTTTCTTGGGGCCACTGACTGCATATACTTACCTTTAATAGTCTCCTAGAAGCATAACAAGTTGTGGAGGGGATGAATAAAGAAAAAAATAATGTTTAAATTTTTAAATAGAACAGGCAAAGAATACGAGAAAAGAGCTATTAAGTAATCGCCCAAGGTCACATAGGATGTCAATAGTAGAACTGGGAATTAGAACCCAGCTCTCATGAGTCCCAGCCCACTATCTTAGCCACAAGCTCATCCATCCTCTCTCTATGTTACATGTTGTTTTGTCAGAAAACAGGAAGTGTAATGGATATCCTGAAGCATACTGGAGAATTCCCCCTGATAATAATCTATGTTGGAACAAATGAAACCAGTGAAGGAAGAGTCATGAAAAAGTAACTTTGGGGACTTAAAAAGAGAACTGATTATAGAATTTTCCTCTATGATTTTCTCAGAAATCCTTGTGAAGCCAGCTACAAGTGGAGAAAACAGAAGATGAAATGTAAAGCAGATGATGGATGTGCTAATCATGAAGTGAAAAGGGTCTTAGATTGAAAAAAAACAAGAGCACTGAAATATCTTTCATGATGAGTGGAGTGAGGAGTCCTTGAATTAGATGTTCTCTACTTAAGCGTGGTCTTCAGTGGGAGTTCTCCCTGAGTAAGGCCTAAATAAAACTGGATAAGGACTCGCAGCTGAGACCAAAAGATTACATGAAAATCAATGTGTGTTTCTTACTTAAATAAAAAAGCATAAAGGCAATTCAATCTGCTGATTTTGTTGGACAATATAGTTTGAAAAATGATTCTTCATACACTGTTATTGAAATGTGCATCTCAGATTAAGTGCTCTTCTTGACAACAAATTTTGTATCATCCTAACAGTGGCCCATCCACTCCAGTATCTAGTCTCTAGTACTGTTTGTATCAACTATTTCATGGGGAAAATGAAAACTTGCTATCTTGCAGTTTGCCAGTTTTGTACCTTTAGCTGACAGGAAGCATGTAGAATGATTAGAGCAAGAAACCAGAATACAAACTCCCACGTTCACTCTGTGTACACACGAAAGCTTGTCCCTTTCAATAGCAGAAGTTGGTCTAACAAATGCTATTATCTCACCCGCCATTTCTAATATCCTAGGACCAACAGAGCTACAACATCACAGCAAACAGGTTTAGACACATCTTTTTCAAAGAGAGGCAGCCAAGACTGGATAAAATCTACATGATGTGGTCATGCCATTGATTCCAATAAGACTATTAAAAAAGCATTGAGTCACAAGGAAAAGTAGAATTCTTGGTCCCATTTCTAAAGGAAATAATGAAAGCTTTTTAAGGCAAATCCCACTAACTGGCTACTACTGAAGGGGTGGAGATTGGAAAAGTGATTTCCTAAAAATTCTTTCTACCAACCCCCTTCAATAATTCTCCATTTGTCTTTCAAAATGAGCCTCGGAAATGGACTGCACTGAATGACAAGAAAACCATCTTAAATTAGTAACAGCATACTCATTGCCTAAAGCAGAATAAAACTGACGGGTGATGTGATGATGACAGACAAATCCTTATTCCCATTCTAAATTCTGTCTACTAAATAAATAAGTAATGTCATCAATATCATTTCAGTGTTACATTCAGCTTCTGTAGCATCTGCACTATTGCTGCATCTCCCCATTGCCTTTGCTCCATTGTTCTGTGGCACTGCTCAGATTAAGATTTGCCTGATTTGGGACAAATAACACTTTAGCCAATACATTTGTACCATTCAGGCTCAGAATGTAAATATAATTGCTGGAGGTCAAAATGCATGCATTTTAAGGACATGATAGAAGCAAATGCTACCGTCCTCTGACTGTCATCCCTGTGCCACTAACAATGTCTCTGATATTGACTTCTCACTGTGGCTTGTTCTTTTACGCCAAAAACTTTGAAGTTGTCAGTGAGAAAGTACTTTCTGGTTCATCATCCCTCTTTCCTAGAAACATAGCACCACAGCAGTAGAAGGGACCACAGGGATCATCTGTTCTAACCCCCTGTCAAGATATAGGATTTGTTGTGTCTAAACACCAAAGACAGATGGCTATCCAGCCTCCTTTTGAAAAATTTTACTCCAGTGCAGGAACTTCCACAATTTCTCTGGGCAGTTTGTTTGACTGTCCTACTGTTCTTCAGTTAGGAAATTTCCCCTGACATTTAATCTAAATCTTTTATGCTGTAGTTGGAACCCATTGTTTCTTGTCCTACCTTCTGTGGCAAGAGAGAACAATTTTCTTTTTTATGGCAGCCTTTCAAGTATTTGATCTCCTTCATGTAACATGCCCCTCAATCTCCTCTTTTTCAAGTCAAACATCCAGTTCCTTCAGTCATTGCTCATATGATTTGCATTTTCTTCTTCCCCCTCTGTTCATTTCTCCCCATTAGTCTTCCGCGTTTACCATACCCATTTACTTTTGAGCTCAACAAGAGAAAAAAAGAATGTTGATGAGTGTAAATAGCTGTTTAATTGCATATAATCAGATAGCAAAAACAAAACCTCATAGGCTATGGCTGTGAACCATCTATACTCCCTAAAAACACAAGTTCAAATCCAATCTGTTCATCCTTCTGAAATATATAACCCATGTTTACTGTTTAGAGATATCCTGGACCCTTTTTTAACATTTGAAAACCAGATTCCTTTGGTTGCCAGGAGTGCTTTTGGGCAGCTTCGTCTGATCCGCCAGCTGCCACCCTTCCTGAACAAGCATGACTTGGCCTCAGTGATTCTTGCTCTTGTTACATCCAGACTGAATTACTGTCATGCACTTTATGTGAGGCTGCCTCTAAAGAGCCTTCGAAAACTTCAACTGGTCCAGAATGTGGCTGCTCGAGTCTTAACTAATACTTGTTATACGGAGCACATTATGCCAGTGCTTTGGCAGCTGCACTGGCTTCCGCTATGTTTCCGGGCACAATTTAAGGTTTTAATTATGACCCATAAAGCCTTAAATGGGTTGGGTCCGGGGTATCTGAAGGACCGTCTTCTCCCATATGAACCTGCCCGGGGACTGAGGTCAGCTGGGGAGGCTTTGCTTAGTGTTTCCCTACTTGTGGAGATATGATTAACATCTACGCGGAACAGGGCCTTCTCAGCTTTTGCGTCCAGATGTGGAATTCTCTTCCTCAGGATATTTGCATGGCACCAATGCTAACATTGTTTTGGCGTCAGGCTAAAGCCACCATTTTCACTTTTATTAATATTTGAGTGCTTTTATTAATATTTGAGTCTGTATGCGTGTGTTCCTCTTTCTTTTAGCAGGTTTTATGTACTTCTGGGGGTCTTGTATTTAAAGTTTTTATATATATATGTATTGTGTTTAAAAAAATTTTGTAAGCTGCCTCGAAGCTTTTCAATAGAGAGGTGGAGCAAAAATATATAAATAATAATAATAATAATTTTGTAGAAGACCTTAACTACGGAGTTCATGTCTAATGTTCATGAATGTTAAAGATCCCAAACACTTCTTGCAGAGATTTAGATTAACCTAGTGGACTTGATCAACATTTTCCTTCCCACTAATGTGAGCTTGGTACCGGACAATTTTCTGCATTTCTGCATGTATTGTAGGGAAAACATTGTAGTTTCACTGTGGAGGGAAAGAACAATATAAACTACTAAGGGAGGGTATGTCTACACTACAAAGTTAATTCGAACTAACAGACGTTAGTTCGAATTAACTTTGATAGGCGCTACACAAGTGCTCTGCTAGTACGAACTTAATTCGAACTAACGGAGCGCTTAGTTCGAACTAGGTGAACCTCATTCTACAAGGACTAAGCCTAGTTCGAATTTACTAGTTCGAATTAAGGGGTGTGTAGCCCCTTAATTCGAACTAGTGGGAGGCTAGCCCTCCCCCGCTTTCCCTGGTGGCCACTCTGGGCACCACCAGGGAAACTCGTATGCCCTCCTCCTGGCCCCGGACTCCTTAAAGGGGCATAGGCTGGTTATGGTGACCGTGCCAGGTGCAAGCCTGCCAGCACCCAGCCAGCAGACACTGCACCTGGCACGGCTCGAGCCAGCCACCCGATGCCCCCCAGCCCTCCCCCTCTTCCCGGGACCAGGCTGGCAGCTCCCGGAAGCTTGCCCGGGACCGCAAGAGGCGGGCACCTTCCTGGGCAAGTGCAGACATCGTGGACCTCGTCCACGATCTCCGCACTAGGCACAGGAAAGTGGCCGTCTAGGGCAGGAGAGCTGCCAGCCTGGCCACCCAGGACCAGGTGTGCATGAAAATCAAGGGGGTCCACTGAGACCCCCGACCCTGAGCTTACAATGGCCGTCCTGGGTCATACCAAAGGTCCATCTAGCACAGTAGCCTGTCTGCTGACAGCGGCCAACCCTAGGGACCCTGGAGGGGATGGACCGAAGACAGTGACCAAGCCATTTGTCTCATGCCATCCCTCTCCAGCCTTCCACAAACCTTGGGCAGGGACACCACTCCTACCCCCTGGCTAAGACTACTCCATGGACCCAACCTCCATGACTTGATCTCACTTCCCTTTAAACTCTGTTCTAGTTGTAGCCTTCACAGCCTCCTGCAGCAAGGAGTTCCACAGGTTAACTATTTGCTTTGTCAAGAACAACAACTTTCTCTTACTAGTTTCAAGCCTGCTACCCATTCCTTTCCTTTGGTGTCCTCTAGTCCTTCTTTATGGGAACTCAGGAAGAACTTTTCTGGATGCACCCTCTCCACCCAACCCCTGCTTTTAGAGACCTCTATAATGTCCCCCCTCCATCTCCTCTTTTCTAAGCTGAACAGTCCCAGTCTCCGTAGCCTCTCTTCATCTGGGACCTGTTCCCAACCCCTGATCATTGTAGTTGCCCTCCCCTCTTTCCCCTCCCAGCCTTTCTCTTCCCCTCTCCCACCTCCTTTTCCCAGTCTCCCCCAGTTTTGTTCAATAAAGACAGAGTCAATGTTGGAAGAAACGTTATCTTTATTTTGTACATCAGGAAGGGGGGCTAGGGAAGGGTAAGTGGAAGGAGGTGAGGGAGGAATGGGGTATGAGCCCCCGATGGGGAGGACTGGGCTGGCTCTGCGGGCTTCTGGGGCTGGAAGCTCTCCTGCAGCCCCCCAATTGCCCCCTCTCCCCAGATGGAGCCTGCGGCAAGTGCAGCCGGTCTGATGGCCGAGTGCTGTGATGTGCCCAGTGTGGGCACTCCGGGCACTCCAAGCCAGGACTGGTTTTCAAGCGGGGCACCCCTGAGAACTGTCTGTCCGGGGTTGGGGTTGGGTCCCTTTAAGCGCAGCCCTCGGCTAGCCTGAGACAGCATCTCCGTGCTCTAAGTCCTCCTCTGATGCCCTGCCGGCACTGCTTCCGGCCATCCTTAAGCCCTGTTCAGGGTCCACTCAATGTGGACTTGCTAGTTCTAATTAGCAAAACGCTAATTCAAACTAGTTTTTAGTTCTAGACGCGTTAGTTCGAATTAGCTTAGTTCGAATTAACTAATTCGAACTAAGTTAGTTCGAACTAACTCTGTAGTGTAGACATACCCTAAGTGACCAATGAAGGATGTGATGGTGGAATTGTACCAATAATTGGGAGCACAATTGCGTAAAAAGGACTGGACAAGAACTGTGAGGATGCTAAAAATATCCAAGCACCTTGCTCTGTTCTAAAGGGAGAGGATGTGTTAGCCAGTAGTGGTATCACACCTTTCCCCCTATTCTACAGGGAATTAGTTCTAATTAGCGTGCAGAAAATTGAGTGCACTCTCCACTAGACCATCTGGCTCTCCATGAACTATAAAACAGGTCACCTTGCACGTTATAAATGAAGTTTGAACCTCTCTATACTGGGTGTTTCTGGTCTGGCAACATCTATGGTCTGGCAGGATCATGAATATTCCAGGACCAGAGAGTCCTAGTGGAAGGCTGGTGGCTGGGAGCCCCACAGGAATCCAGAAGCCCAGTGTGAGCAGTGAAACTGTCCAGTGGGGCTGAGAAGCCCATTACGTGGCAACGGGGCTGCCCAGTAGGTCTGGGAAGGCTCGTGGGGCTGGTAAAGCAGTGGGGCTCATGGCAGGGGAGGAGCCAGTAGCAGGGGGACTAGGAATTGTACTTCCCTGGTCTGGCACAATCCCTTGTCCAGAACTGATCAGGTCCTGAGGGTGCCAGACCAGGCAGTCCAACCTGTATCTCAGCTTTCAGCCCTCAAATCTAATGATATGGATGAATTTCTAAGATGGGAACCCTATGGGAATTTTCTTCCCTTTTGTGGCTCCAGGAGGAGGGAGTGTTCCAGTCTTTTTCTCACCCTGCATTACAGGGAAAAGGAACTGACACTAGACTTTTCCAGTAGCTAGTCACAGATGGCATCTCAAACTGAGAACTGTAGGCATGGTAGAGAGCAGGAGGCATTAGTGAGAAGTCTCAGTGGGCACTTTACC
Source organism: Pelodiscus sinensis (assembly GCF_049634645.1). NCBI lineage: Eukaryota > Metazoa > Chordata > Testudines > Trionychidae > Pelodiscus > Pelodiscus sinensis. The sequence continues at coordinate 24,662,163 of NC_134722.1, forward strand.
GCTTTCAGTGGGTGTGCGATATGCCAATCAGTATGAACCGTTTTACCTAGTAGACAATACAGATTGTCTGTACATGCCAGACACAGTAGAACTTTACTACCCGTTTAGACTTTAAATCATTAAAGATTGCAACTATTTTTTGCCAGGTGCAAAAGTGAATTGCAATTATTTAGTATGTATTGTGGCTATATCAATCTATGTATTTTAGAAATGTGCATCTGTCTGTCTGTCTCTCTGTCTCCGAGTCTATTTGTTCAAAAAACTCCTCCTAAATGGTGAGAGCTAGGACCACCAACTTTGGTAGGCAGCTTCCTCTTATCCTAACTTAAGGCAAGGTCAGGGTTTCATTGTGCCAGGAAAACTGGAAGTACTGGGAATGAGACTGTTGTCCAGAACATGGAAAGAGAGGGGCACAGAGAGGAGGGACATGATACTTAGATTGGCCACTGAGAGCAGCTGCACAACCAAGAGAGTGGCCATCAGACTGAGTAAGTAACCATCTGCCCCCCCCCCGACCCCACCCCGCCATTGGTTGCAGAGCCAGCAGGGACGAGACAAGGCCAATTATGGTAAGGGCTGCTGGAGGGAGAAAATGTCCCTGGTGGCCAGGTAGGCTGGGAGAGCAGAAATGGCACCTGGCAGCCAGGGAGGCTGGGGTGGGGGAGGGGAAAAATGGCCCCTGGCAACCGGGGGAGGGGAGGAGTTGGGGAGGAGAAACAGCACCTATCAGCTGGGGGGGGGGGGGAGAGTGGGGCTGGGAGGAGAAACAGCCCCTGGTTCCTCGGGGGATTGAGTAAAGAGAAAAGGCCCCTGGCAGCCAGGGTGGTGGTGGGGAGAAATGACTCCTGGGGGAGGGGAAACGGTCCCAGGCAGCTGGGGGTGGGATGAGAGAAAGAGCTCGTGGTGGCAGGAGAGGGAGGGAGAAATGGCCTTTGGCAGCCATGGGGAAAGAAGGCCCCACCAACCAACATGGGGAAAAAGTCCTACTAGATGGAACCCCTCCACCCTTAGCGCCTCCTCATCTTCACTGTCGCACCCACTCACATACTGCCAGTCTCCTGCCCTTCCCCACACATACTCAAGGCCCTACCTTGGCTCCTCAACCCCTCTTCCTGCCCTAAAGGATCCAGGCATTGCTAGTTAAATATTCTACTACTATTAAAGAAATCTATGGTACAGGTCAAAAGATGCCTTTGTGTGATGCTGAAATAATAGAATATCTCCTGTCTTTGTGCAGTGTTTTATTACAATGTGTGGTTACCCCTCCATCACTGAACCCTTAATAGGGAAGGAGAACTATTGTCATATTAAGTAGACCCACATGGGTGAAGCATAAATCCATATAATAAAGAGAGCCATGCATGGAAGAGTGAACAGCCTTAAAGAAGAGGCAGAGAATATGAAAAAAAAAAAAAAAAAAAGAACTGCTGAGCTGGAAAGGTAAGAATCTCTGCAGCAGCTGAACTGTTATGCTATTTCATAAGAAAAGATATTGTGTAGCTGTTTTTGGAGCGATCATCCTGTCTCGTGCACTTCTAAATCTGGAACTTCTAAATCATGCACTTCTAAATCTCTATTGCTTAGGTTTGGCAGTTTAAGTTTGCAGGTCTTCACGCCATTTCAGGTGAACCCTCTCATCTACCTCATTTGCAATAATTCTTAGAACCTGAGTATTTTGTAGACTTTGGTGTCAGGTCTCCACCGTTTGTATCGTGAGGGGAAATTCAGGGCAAGGTGAAGGTATGGCCAGTGACAAAGTACAGTGAGAAGGACTCTAGGTTGAAACGCTGTGGGGGACAGTGACAGTCCACATCCACTCCTCCTATCCACAAAGTTAGGCCTGAGGACTCCTTCACTCTCAGCCTCCAACACAGGGATAGGCAACCAAGAGTAGTGAGAAGGCTGCATGAGTGGCCCTCCTTCATCTCAGTGGGTTGCATTGCCAGTGGCGGGCAATCTGCAGCCCGCAGCCCCCTACGGTTTCATCTGTGAGCCATGAACTCCCTTTTTGCCCCCTTCCCTCATGCAGCTCTTGCACACTCAGACACTGGAGCTGATTCACAGCTGCTCAAGCTTTGGAAGGGAGGGGGAGCGGTGGGATGAAGTGCGAGCAAGCAGATTCATGGCAGTCCAAAAGTACTGGGAGGGAGGGGGAAGAGTAGGAAGTGCAAAGCTCAAGTGCTTCCATGCACGAGAGGTGTGTGGGGTAGGGGGACAAACAGGAGGGCCAAAGGAAGAGCCCCAGTGGGCTGCATGCAGCCGGCAGACCATAGGTTACTCACCACTGCTCCAATGTCTCTCTGTGTACATCTAGACTGTAGAGTTTTCTGGGATTCCGGAGGTATCTCAGAAAAACTCTGCCACATCCAAGGAATGCGTCGCTCTCCTGAAATTTTTTTCAGAAGAGCAGACATGTTTTTTTGGCATCCCTGTAAACCTCATTTTATGAGGAAAAAGGGTTTTTTCCCCTCATTTGGCCAAGTGTAGATGGGCCAAATGTTGGAAAAGCCTCTTCCGAAAAAAGAAGCAGAAAAAGACACGCAAATTGCGATTTGCAATTTGCGTATCTTTTTCCAGAAGAACTGTTCAATCTAGACACAGCCTCTCAGAGCAAAGGCCTTATTTGCAGGATTTGATCCATGTCTAAGATTTGACCCTCTACACACTATGCTCATTTTTCCAACCCTCCTTTTGTCATCAACTACTGCTGAATATTACCCTGCTATGTCTGAATGGCAGAACATCATTAAGAGTATACATTTTTTATCAGTCAAACAGAGAATTCACAATGAGGATGAGCTTGTAATTACACACATGTCAGAACAGGGAGCATTATAGTCTGCTTAGATTTTCTTGAAAATTTCTTTTGAATAATTTTTTGGGGAGGGAGGGAAGAGCTTACTGTAAATCAACTTTGGCATGAAACTTTTGTAAATGGTGCCCAACATCCATCACATTCTTTGTTCAATGTTTTTCCTACACATAAAGAGCTGACAACCTGCTACTCTATGATTGATGTACTTATTTCTTCTAAACTATCACTAACCAAGCATATCATTTTTATACAGTACATGTATATTCCATTTCTTATAGTTTTTTACTATTAAGCAGGCTCAGCAGTGGAAAACTAGTTTATATACTGTTAAGAGGTTCTAACTTAAGCCCTTGAAAACTTGTTCATTCCAGTTTTCTTTGTATTTAAGGGCAGTGAAAGAAACACAAGACTGGACACTCCCAGTGATGCAGGATGACACTCTTAAAATGAATATCAATATACGTTAACAGTTCTATTTGTAAGCAGGGGAATGGTCCCGCTATTGTGGGGAACTTTCCTGGCTTCTATACACCCCGGTGAAATGGACCAGCGAAAGGATCTGAGTCCCCACTCCCACTTCCTTTACCCCACGGCCTCCCTGATCCTGAGGGCTCCCCCTCCACTCTTCTGAGTAGCAGAGCCCTCAAAACCCCAACAAGGCTGGGCCCAGGTTTCCTGGGGCTTAATCCCCGACCTTGTAGTCACTAGGGGCAGGAGTTAGGGTGTCCCCACTCCGAGGTGCTCTCTTTACACTGCAGGCCTTCTTGGCCCAGTGATCACTTCATAAGGTTCAAAGCAAATACAATTTATTAAACATCAACTGATTAAAGAGAAAAGAATAAGAAACAATGAGAATGGTTAAATGAGAACACACAGCCCTGCTCTGTAGCACAGGGACATCAAAACAGCAGCCTGCAGAGTGTAAGGACAGTCTATAGTCTCTTCCTTAGAGGCCCCTTAGAGGCCTTGGATGTGCTGCGAGGGGGGCGAGGGGGGGGCTGCAGGCTGGACACGGTTGCTCTGGCAGTGACCACACAGCCTCAAGCTCTAAGTGGCCAGACCCCTCTCCCAGTCCAGAGCCTCTCCCCACACTTTGCAGTTCCCAGCTGCTCACCACATCCAGCTGCAGGCTGTGCTGTGTGGCCAGTCTCTAGCTTCTTGCGTTGCTTCTCTGTTCCTTTTGGCTCTCTGAGCACTGCCAGTCTGCTGCTCAACACAGGGTCTGCGCTCCTTGAGCTGTGTGTGTCTGACTCAGCTGCTGCAAAAACTGCCCCTCAGCACACAGCTTGCTTTGCTTGGGCTGTCTCTCAGCTCTCTGTTTTTGCAGGACTTCTTCTGCACACTGCTTGCCCCCCTTGGGCAGTCTCTCAGCTCTCTGTTTGCTCAGAGAGAGCCAGAACAATCCCAGCTCACAGGGAGGACGGGTCCTGGCCTCTTGCTTTTCTCACTGGCCTGTCCAACTTGTCAATCAGGCTAAGCTGGAGTGTTGGCTGCTTTCCATTGTCTCTGGGGTCTGTCAGTCTCATGGACCCTTCCCCTGTTGACACTGGGAGCTGGCAAGCCAAAAAACTCCCACAGAGTTTAAGTAAGGGGCTAACAGTCCCCTTACATATTGTCAGTGGATTCTGCCAGCATCTACTTCAGACTTTACACAATGTTAATAGGAATATTATGATTCATATATTCTCATATTATAAGAGAATGGCATTTCAAATTTGCAGGATCTCCTGGCAAGGTATAACATATTTATCTGGGTTTTTATACCATGCTCTTATCAACATAGGATCTGAACAACTAATGATGTAATTATAATTCATTTATTCATTACATGCTTAGCGGTCTTCCAGTGACATTATATTGAGCATCCCATTCCTCTACATAGATGTTTGAAAGAACATATACGTTCTAAAAAATTACAAAAATCCCATTGACTTACCATCAGGTCTCGGGCACTTTCGGACTTGATATGATGGTAATGGATCTGTTGCAATTCATATGTGTTTATGATATACGAGGCATTTGAGCTGACATTGAATCAGGTCAGTGGGTCCATTGGACATGAGGCAATGTCAATGGGACAGTTATGTGTTATTGATGTCAGTCGCAGAATAGATAAAAACATTACCAAAATAGCTTTTGTCTCTCTAAGTAGTTTCTTAAAAGGCAAACAGCACTGGCCCATAGTAACCATTAAGGGTGTGTCTAGACTACAGGGACTTTTTGAAAAAAGTGGCCTTTTTTCGAAAAATCTTTACCTGCATCTAGACTGCTGCCGCATTCTTTTGAAAGAAAATCAAAAGAACACCACAGTTTTTTCGACTGCAGAAAACCTCATTTTAAGAGGAAGAACACATTTTTTCGAAAGTGCTCTTTCGAAAAAAGGCGCCACGTAATGCAAACTGCTTTTTCGAAAGAGAGTATCCAGGCTGCCTGGGTGATCTCTTTCAAAAAGTGGCTTGTTTTTTCAGAAGTATTGATTGTAGTCCAGACGCTCTTTGTCGAAAGAGGCTTTTTGGAAAGTATCTTTCAAAAAAGCCTCTTTTGAAAAAGGCATGTAGTCTAGATGTAGCCCTAAGTGACTACAAAGTTTCAGTTTTTCATGCAATCTATTTTGAGTTCCAACATATCCAGTGAATGAAACCATCTCTGAGGAAATGTTTTGATGTGAAAAAGAGATTAAGTGGTTTGGGCTACATTTTCAACAGTGGAATATGTTGTGTAAGTAAAAATACATACATACATATATCACCACACAAAGTCCTGCAAATCCTTATACATATGAGTAGCTTTCAAAACAGGCAAAAGTTTATGCAAGTGACTAGCAGCCCAATTCTACTGGTGCTTCATGCTGCTCTGTCAATGTAAATGGACTTTCCACAGTGAGTAGAATCCACATTAGATCTCCTTTATTCTGCCTGCCATATGTGGTGTAAAATGGCCTTACTGTGAGGGTATGTCTACACTGAACGCTTATTTTGGAATAAGCTATTTTGGAATAGAAACTCCAAAATAGCTGATTTTGAAATAGCATGTCTACACAGCAAATACGTATTGAAATAGCGCTGAACTCTTTTGAAATAGAGTGTCCACACTCATTCAACGTTGAATCACATTTAAGGCCACCCAGAAGCACTTCAGGTAGGGCATCAGGACAGCACTCACTTCTTGGAACTATTTCCTGAGGCTAGACGAAACCCCTGTACAGCCATGTCTCAGGCTTCTCTCCTTTGCTTACCTCCTGGAGAGACAGCAAAGCCTTTTCACTGCCTGCTCTGATTGCCCTTGCAGACAACACAGCACTCTAGCCAGGGAGCTGGACCTGCCTCCAAAAAGTCAACTACTCTTAGACTACATGCTACACCTCCTCCTGCATTTACTGCAGGCTTCCATCATGGCTCTGCAGGAACAGGACCCCCAGCTCATTGCAGGGCACCTTGTCTCCTCTGCCCAGGTGATACTCATGCAGCAATATCCCTCCTGCAGCAATATCCCCCCTGCACATCATGCACCGCTGCTTTTGGCACCAGGACACCAGTTCCGACTGGTGGGACCAGATCATCATGCAGTGGTAGGATAACCAGCAGTGGCTCCAGAACTTCCGCATATGGAAGGACATGTTCCTGGAGTGGTGCGAGTGGCTCGCTCCTGCCCTCAGGTGACAGGACATCAACATGCGACCTGCTATCCCCCTTCAGAAGCGGGTTACCATCGCTATCTGGAAGCTCGCCATGCCGGACAGCTACCGATTAGCGTAGGGAGATCGACCGTCAGGGCCATGTGCTCTTGCTCTTGTCCCAGGGGGGTGGGGAACTGCTGGAATGGGGTTTCCTAAGGACGAAGGGATTGGTGGAGGCTCCCTTCCTAGAAGAGTTTTCAGTCCCACTTTCACAAAGCCCTTATAGTGGAAGGGGTAAGTGGAGCGTTGGTCCTGGTATGTCTGGGGGTGGTGGGCAAGTTAGTCTCAGGATCTCTTGAGGTCCCGGGCAATCCTGTGATTCTTTACCAGCAGTGAAGGCCATCAAAACCATCCTGCTGTGCTGGCTTATCCTCCTGGGTGATGTGGACTCTCCCCTGGGCATCCTGTGCAGTGCCCCTCTGTAGCTTTCCTCCTCCATCCCTCCCTTCCAGGTCCAGTGCAGGGTGGGTGCACCCCGTCACAACCTCTAAGAAATGCAGGGACCAAGAGAGAACATGGCCTCTCTACATAAGGCTAATTAACATGCACTGAGATATGGAGAGGGCTAGTGTACAAATTTTTCCTCTTATCATGATACTCACAGAGCACAGCATGCTAGTTTGCTGGCATGAAAAAATGCAGCAACCATAACTATTAACCATTGAGCGCTACCAGCCAGCCCACAAGCGTCACATTCTGAAGCTTCAGGAATGTGAAAAATGAAGAGACAGTCTTATTACTAGTTTAATAGATCATCAGATTGATGTTTTGTTTGCTTTACTGATAATCTTCCTTTACCTCCCTTGCTCCTGTCCCCTCCAAATTATCTTTACCACCCTTGGGGCCCTGCTTGAACTAGGAATGTATATTGGGTCATTAAACCCTTAATATTGTATACTGCTCTCAAAGATAGGGTTCCACATTACTTGAGAACTGAAGTTCCGGTAAAAATAACTATCCAATAACTCAGGATTCTCTGTTTCTAATGCCAGAGAACAGACAATGCCATGAACAAGGTCAATAGCACTCCAGCAAAACTACTCAGCCTTTCACACATAAGTTATAAAATGAACATAGGCATGGGATCCAAGGGTGCAGGAAGTCTGCAGCATCTCTGAGCTCCTGGCCTAGCACCGGAGGACCCTGCTGCCGATCTGTGCACCAGCTTTTTGGGTGCTGACCCACATTCCACGGGCTTTGGGCTTCCCCATGCGTTGGGGGCTCTGCTACTAGCCCCACATGATGGGGTCCAGGTTAAAACCCTGTGTGCCGTGGGACAGCCAACATTCCAGTGCCTAAGGTCTTGGCTGCTGGCCCCACATGCTGGGGCTTTCGTCTCAGACTCAGCAGGGGGTCGGGGTGGACAAGGGCAAGGGGGCTCAGTGCTCTCACTTTTAAAAATGTTCCCCTGTCACTGAAGGTGAACTAGGAGTTACAAAGCATTATTAACTACAATTTCATTTAACCAGTAGCTTATAATTCTCAAACTATTCTCAAGCATCTTGAACAAATATCAGCTTGTATCAAATTCTTCATTTCTACACAACTTAAAAAAACACTAAAAATCATTGGTATTCAATCACAGGAAATGAGTTTGTGGTCCAAGTCCAATTCATAATGAGCAAAGTGACCACTTCTGACCATTTTTGCTGGGATCCTAAAATGTAAAGCCCTGATCGTGCAAAATCCTTAAACATTCAATAGTCTTAATGAAAATAGTCAATGGGCTTACAGTAGACAACTCATTTGCACATGTGCATGGTTGGAGCCCAAGTGAACATGGACACTGAATTATCCTCTGCCTCTTCCAAGTCCTCCAAGACCCGAAGAAGAAATATGTGTGACTGACAATCTTGTCTCTCTCATGAAAAGAAGTTGGTTCAATAAAACATATTACCTCACCCACTGTATAGCTCCATGGTTATAATTACATTACACATCTTCCTCCTACATTGAGTCTCTCCAGAATAGAATTGAAGCAGAAGAGCATACACAAACTCCTAGGGATGTAATAGTGTAGTTGATTAGCTGATTAACCGATAAGCAAAAGCTTATAGGTTAATGCTATAGACAACACACATTTTCATCCCCTGCCCTTGCCAGTACATTTTTTAGCAGGCTGGCCAGCAGCCTGGCTCAGTCCTGGCTCATGCCAGGTCAGGGATCTACCCCCACTGCAGATCTGCATTTAAAATGTATTAGGAGCTCGGCGAGCAGGCAGCCCGGCTCAATTCCAGCTTATGCTGGGTCTGGGAGCTCAGACCACCCCCTAGACAGGGGCTGCTGCCTTCCCACGCTGCTGTCTCTTTATCAGAGGCAGCAGCACAGGACAATAGGCAGCCAGTTCATGAGGGGAGCTGTTTTTTAAACTGGCTCTCTTCACAGATCAGCTCCTGCCTGGCACCCAACGCTGCTGCCTCTGATACAGAGGCAGTAGCATGGAGTGGCAGGGGGCACCTCAGGAGTGAGGCCACAATGCACTGGTTGCTGGCCCTATCCCCAGGGACTATAGAAGAGTTGAGTAACCAGAAGGAATTCATGGGGTTACTCAACTATTCAGTTCACCGATATTTAACATCCCTAACTCACACTCTGGTGGTGGATAACATAGGCAAGGGAAGGCGTTGCCTTCTCAAAACTGACTATGCTTCCCAGCTGCCTGGGAGGGATGGGGATGTGAGCAGCAGCCTACGCCTCCCCCCCTCCCCCTACCAGCTGCCTGGGAGGACTAGATCACAGCAGCTCGACTCCATGGCTCCTGGTTTCCTTCCCACTTGGGAGGGCTGGGGCTGCAGTATAGCAACCCGGCCATCCAGTTGTCTAGAAAGGAGAGAGCTTCAGAGCTGGTGTTGGGTGGTACTTGGCTCTACAGTGGGAGGCTGCTGATAGGGCAGAGTCTCAGGTGGAAAAGGTGGGGCCATGGGCAGAAGGGGCAGGGCTGGGGCTTGCCTTCCCTAGCTGGTCCTTCAGACACAGCCCAGGCTCTGGAAATCTGGACTATTGCAGATAAAGATAACTACGCTACAGAAGGCTGTTTGTAGCATTGTTGCAGCCGTGTTGGTCCGAAGATATGTGACAAAAATACAGATGGCTGTCAGTTCAGCTCCTTTCATAAGCATGACATTGCATATTCTTAAGAGTACCTATCATGAATATATACTACTTTAGTGATACAGACTGAAACTTAATTGTTCCCTCCATTCCCTTGCCTTCCCCGAGTTTTTAATAATTTCCTGATAGTAAGTGGCTGTGATAGTTACCCTAAAGAAACTCCTCTCAATCCCTCTGCTTAGCTTTATTCCCTCTTCACAAACTACCCAGTCTTGCATCGTAAAACAGATAAGTGAACATTTTTACCACCAGGTTCTTAATTTTTTTTAAAGTCTCCTTTGAAGTAAGGAGAAAAGCCCATGCAGTGCCTATCCATATCTCCCTAAGAGAAAACAAAGAGAGTTAAAGGAAAATGTCTTCTGCAGAGAATGCCTTTTCCATGCTTCTCTCCCTACTGTGTGCCAAATAATGGCATCTGTTCCTGCTGTTCTTTTGTTCCCCCATCCAGCATGTCTTCAACTTCCTATGAAAATGTGTGGTTCTTAAATCCAAAGGTCAGTTTAATATGAAGTTTAGTTTGAAGGATCTGGATTTGTTTCCATTAGAAATATTTTTTTCCAGACCTGCTTTTAAAATTCACAAACGGCTTTAATTGTCTTTTGTACTGTGTGCATGCCACGTGCTAAGGAGAATTTCAGCTGGGATACTGGTTAATACTTTGGGAGAGAGCTACTTGTGTATTGATAAGCATTAAAGGATTTACATGTGAGGTTATATGCAGTAAGCAGCACAAGCTCCCACACACTGTCATCATCATGAAGGAGGTACCTTCTCCAGGGCTAAGAGGGAATTCAGGATGCATGTAAACCCAGCTAGACTCCCTCTAAGGAAAGGTTTTCATGGTAAACAGTCACATTTCTACTAAATTATGTATGATGGTTTTGTGCAAGAGGAGCTAAACTCAGATCACCAGATTCATTTTTCTTAGTGTTTCAAGTTGGACTCAAACTGTGTTCTCCGAGCTAAAATGTCAGGGCTCTGTCCAGTAAGCTACTCAGCCCATCTGCTTCCTGGCTTTGTATGCTTATAAGAGGCAGCCTAAAATGGTTCAACTGTTGATGTATTGTGCAATTTAGGCCTCCCTTTACTCACTATTTTCCCAACATTGTAATAAAAATGAATATTTGCCAGCTGAAAAGATGCTTTGGGAGGTGGTAACAAAGAGAGGCAGAGACAGAGAATTAAAGGCAAATAAATCACTTTGCTGGAAGGCTGAGAATTCCTTCCTTGATTTTTTCTAACATTAAAAAGAAAAGCATCAGTGTGTAACCCTTTTGCCAGGTACAGTCAGCAGCAACCAGGACTGGGTTCACTATCTGGGGTTCCTTTTCATCTATCCCACATAGAACTGGCGTGAGCCTCCGCCCAGAAATTTGGGAAAATCACAGAACACTCCTGCGTGCCTCTGAGAGGCAGTGCTTCCCTCCTCACAAGCAAAGTATCTGAGTGTAGAAAAGAAACCTTTAATAATATGGGAGGGCATTAATTTGGGAAAACAACACAGAGTTCATCACCAAAAGCATGAGTAAATATCCCACCTCAGGTAGGTTGGACAATGTCTTCTTCCTCTCTGGTTCATAAGTCCAGCAATGTAAATGTCTCCTTCATCTGCCCAACCCTTCTCTGCACCCCTCTCACAGTTACTGCCCTTGGTCAGGGCAGACCCAAAGTTCAGAGGTGCATCTGCTGAGTTCACTTCCCATACTGAGTGGGGGAGAGGTAGGAGGCATCTTACTCGCTCTGCTGGTCACTACCATCCAGCAGCTCGCTGCTGTCTGATGCCACTCTGGTGGCAATGCATTGCCCCTGAATGCTGCTGCTCTGCTGGCCTCTCTTTATGCCTCTCCATCGTTGCCCTGCTGGCTGCTCATCATGCTCCTCAATGCATCTTCTGCTGGCTTGTAGTGGATATGGCTCTGGTCCAAAATGAGGGTACGTCTACACTACAGCGCTAGTTCGAACTAACTTAGTTCGAATTAGTTAATTCGAACTAAGCTAGTTCGAACTAACGCATCTAGAACTAAAAACTAGTTCGAATTAGCGTTTTGCTAATTCGAACTAGCAAGTCCACATTGAGTGGACTCTGAACAGGGCTTAAGGATGGCCGGAAGCAGTGCCGGCAGGGCATCAGAGGAGGACTTAGAGCGAGGAGATGCAGTCTCAGGCTAGCCGAGGGCTGCGCTTAAAGGGTCCCGACCCCCACCCCGGACAGACAGTTCTCAGGGGTGCCCCGCTTACAAACCAGTCCTGGCTTGGAGTGCCCGAAGTACTCACACTGGGCACATCACACCACTCGGCCATCAGACCGGCTGCACTTGCCGCAGGCTGCCATCTGGGGAGAGGGGACAATCGGGGGGCTGCAGGAGAGCTTCCACCCCCAGAAGCCCGCAGAGCCAGCTCAGTCCTCCCCATCGGGGGCTCGTGCCCCATTCCTCCCTCACCTCCTTCCACTTACCCTTCCCTAGCCCCCCTTCTTATTGATGTACAAAATAAAGGACACATGTGTTCAAAAATAGAAACTCTGTTTATTTAACAAAACTCTGGGAAACTGGGAAAAGGAGGTGGGAGAGGGGAAGAGAGAGGCTGGGAGAGGGGAGGGGGAAAACTGGGAGGAGGGAGCTGAAAGGGGGAAGCAAGGGAAAGGAGGGGGTGGGGAAACTGAAGGATCAGGAGTGGGGGTCTCGCCGGGCCGACCGCCTCCCAGTACAGCGAGGGAGGGGGCCTCGGCGTCCCCGGGGGGATGGGGTGGAGGGTGCGGAGGTTGAGGTGGGGGGTGTGGACATTGAGGAAGAGGTTGTGGGGGTTGAGGAGGGAGAGGTGGGAGGGGGAGCAGGAGTGGGAGGAGGGACAGCAGTTGGGGGGACAGCTGGTGCAGGATCAGCACGGGGCACCATGCTCTGCAGCAGGAGCTGCAGGTTGGTGCTCAGCCCTCGGAGCTCAGACAGCAGCCCGTGGCGGACCTGCAGGTCTTCCTGCATCCACGACCGTAGTGTGCGGTGCACGGCTTGCAGGGCCCCAAGGTGCTGGTCCCAGTATTCCTGCTCCGTGCTGGCGGTCCGGAGCAGGCCGCGGGTGCGGGAGCATGTCCCGGGCGGGGTGGTGCGCCCGGCACGAGCAGCTGGTGCAGCTGTAGAGAAAGAAGAGAAGGGGTCAGTTCTCCCTGGGGACGCAGAGGATGATGCCCAGCCCCCTCCCCAACTCCGCAACGTGAGGGTGACCATGTCCTGCACCGTCACAGCCGCTGTGCTTGTACAGAGGCCATGGTCAGGATGTCTGGCTCTCCCCGGGATGGAAGCTGCCCCAAGACCGCACCCATGTCCCTGTGCCATGTATAGTGTGGCCGGGGCGGTGGGGGGAAAGGGGAGATGTCCCCTGCCTCCGTGTAGAGGGGGACATGTGAAGGGAAATCATCCTGCTGGGTCCTGCCCCGGGGTCGGGAGCATGTCACGTCTCTTTGCACAAGCATGTGCCTATTGGGCAATGGCCCCTGGGTGTCACGCAGCTGGAGCCACCTGCCCAAGGGTGGCATGGCACGTGCTCGCATGTGCACAGGTGTCTGCGTGATCCGTGGAAGGCATGGCCTACGCGCGCGGTCCCTGGTCTCCCTGCCACCTCCCCCCCCGAACTACTTAATTCAAACTACTTACCTGGTACAGTCTCCCTGGACGACGCTGCTGGCGGTGACCCTTCCGGTGTGCCCAGGTCAGGGCCCTCTGGTCCCGGCTCAATGTCCCCCGGGCTGGCACGGACCGCCCTGCCCCCCAAGACTTGGTGGAGGGCAGTGAAGTAGGGGCAGGTGGCAGCCCCTGCAGTGGCGCCGCCTCTTGTGGCCCTGGCGTACGCCTGGCGCAGCTTTTTAATTTTAATGCGCACCTGCTCCTGGGTGCGCCTGTGTCCCCTGGTGGCCATGGCGGCCGCTATGCGCCCATAGACGGCCGCATTCCTCCTCCTAGTGCGGAGATCATGGACGTTGGGGGCCTGCCCCCAAACCTCAATGAGGTCCATGACCTCCGCACTAGTCCAGGAGGCCGCACGCCGTCTATGGCCCCTGGCTGGCCCCTGGGTGCTGGGGGACTGGGCAGGGGACGTGTCACTCGCACTGGCTGCCTGGCTCATGGTGGGGCCACTGGTTCGGGGCAGAGACTCCTGGCAGGGCTGGCTGACTCCAGTGCCGTCTGGCCAGAGTCTACCCCTTTAAGGGCCCGGGGCTGGGGGAGAGGAGAAGAGTTTTCCTGGTTGTGCCCAGAGAGGCCACCAGGGGGAACCTGGGAAGGGCTAGCCTCCCACTAGTTCGAACTAAAGGGCTACACAGCCCTTAGTTCGAACTAGCTAGTTCGAACTAGGCGTTAGTCCTCGTAAAATGAGGTTTACCTAGTTCGAACTAAGCGCTCCACTAGTTCGATTCAAATTCGAACTAGCGGAGCGCTAGTGTAGCACCTATTAAAGTTAGTTCGAACTAACGTCCGTTAGTTCGAACTAACTTTGTAGTGTAGACATACCCTGAGTGATTTCAGCTCTTAGCCCAAAGCACACTCCAGCCACAAGAGATTCCAGCATCCACTGGAGTAAATTTAAGTATTAAAAGAGACTCTTTATGAAGCCTTTCCATTGCTCTATCATTGAAACAGTGGGGAGAAACAGGTTAAACCAGTCTTACAGTTTACGCCTGGAAGGCATGTAGACTGCTGATTCAAAGTCCTCCCTCCCCAGCTTAATCTCATAGGGCTCTGGAAGACAAGCCTCTATCCATCCAAGTGTATTTACACTGACACTTTTAACTAAGTTAAACACAGTTTGACTTTTCCGCATTCCCACAATAACTACAAGTATTGGTGATCATATCTCACAATTCCTGCATTTAGTGTTAACACAGTTTGTGCCCCCACAACAGCCAAATTGGTTACAATGGGCAAAACACCATTGTAACAGTTGAATATCGAGCGGACCTAAGCAAACTGAGTGAACTGTATTTTACATGAGCACACCCAGAATTACATTATTTAAATTGATAGTTTATGTCAGGTTAATCTCAGACTTTCTTCCCTATTGCATTCCCTCAATAATTACAGACTTTGCAATTGGAATTAAAACAATTTTTGACCCCCAACACCAGCTAAGTTGATTATACTGAGCAAAACATTATTGTAAAAGCCAAATATCCAAAGGTATGTCTACACTACAGCACTATTTCGAATTAACTTATTTTGAAAATAATTCAAAATAACACATCTAGACCCAAAAACTAATTTGAAATAGCGTGTCCACACTGATTGGATGCTGGATCGCATTTAAGGGCAGCTGAAACTGGTTCCAGCAGGGCATCAGGCCAGTAGCTGCTTTGTGTGGCTGCTATCTAAGGCTATCTGAGACTAGTGCTTAAAGGGACCCCCCCGGACAGCCAGTTCTCAGCTTTCTCGCTTGCTTGCCTACCTCGCCGAGGGACAGCAAAGCTTTTTCATCTCTGCCTACTTCGGTCACTCTCCTTTGGGACACCGCAGCTCTTTTGCAGATTCAGACTAACACGGCTACCCATCTGATTGGCTGAAGGACAACGTCCTGGAGCTCCGCGAGTGGCTCGCCCCTGCTCTGCAGCGACGGGACACATGCCTGAGGCCTGCCATCCCCCTCCAGAAGCATGTGACCATCGCCCTCTGGAAGCTCTCCATGCCGGATAGCTACAGATCCGTCAGGAACCAGTTTGGCGCGGGAAGATCCACCGTTGGAGTGATGATCATGCAGGTACGGCACTCACCAGCCACTAGGCCAGGACGGGGGGCTGCAAGGAGGACGTGGGCTGCCCCAGGGAAAACGGGGGGAAGGTGGTGTAAGTGCCCTCCCCAAGAGGGGTCAGTCCGTCCCGGCTGCGCTACAGACCGCCCGCAATGGCCAGGATTGCAGCGGGGGTTGATCCTGGGAGTGGGGTATGGGACAGTGGCGGGGAACGAACACTCCCAGCCACCCAGGCGCCCCAGTGACCCTCGGTTTTGTGTGTCTCTCTGCAGGTGGTCAAGGCCATCAACAGGGTGCTGCTCCGCAAAGTCGTCCGCCTCACCGACCTGGATGCGGTCATCCAGGGGTTCAGCGCCCTCAGCTTCCTCAATTGCGAAGGGGCAATCGACGGGATGCACATCCCCATCCGTGCCCCGGACCACCAGGCCTCCCTCTACATTAACCGCAAGGGGTACTTCTCCATGATCCTGCAGGCTGTGTCTGAAAACCGGGGCCAGTTCATGGACATCAGTGTGGGCTGGTCCGGCAAGGCACACGACGCGCGGGTGTACTGCTACTCCCCCGTGTGCCAGAGGCTGCCTGCTGGGACTTTCTTCCCCGACTGCCACATCAGGGTCGGGAACATGGACATGCCAGTGGGCATGGTGGGGGACTCCCTACAGCCCTGGCTCATGAAGCCCTACATGGGACACCTCAGCCTCTCCCGGCAGGCCTTTAATGCCAGTGCCTACATCGTGGTTGAGGGGGCCTTCGGCTGACTGAAAGCACGGTTTAGATGCTTCCTCACCTGCCTCGGCCTCTCCCAGTACAATATTCCACACGTGGTGGCAGCGTGCTGTGTGCTCCACAGTTTGTGCAAGAGGAAGGGAGAGGCTTTCCTGCCAGCCTGGATGGCAGAAGCTGACCGCCTGGCTGACCAGTACACACAGCCCCATACGGCTGCCAGCCGGGAGGCCCTTCAGGGGGCTGGCCACATCCGGGAAGCCCTGCGGGAGAGCTTCCAGGTGGACGAGGACTGAAGTCCCCCTGGCGTGCCCCACTGGGGCCTGGGCCTTACATTCCTCCCCCACCTCCTTCTCCTTTCTCCTCCCTAACACCCCTTCCTGATCTACAATAAAAATACCTGTGTGGCCACAAAAAAAGTCTTTATTTCACATAACTGGGGTGGGGAGGAATCAGGGCAGGAGAGGGGAGGGGGGAAACCTGGGAGGAGGGATCTGGAAGGGGGAGGCAAGGGGAAGAAGGTGAAGGGGGAGGGGAAGCTCAGGGTTGGGGGTCTTGCTGGCTCTTCCGTCTCGCAGCACTGTGGGGGCAGGGGCGTCGGGGGGGAGTGGGTGTGGAGGGTAGGGCAGGAGGGACGGGGGGTGCGGAAGAAGCAGGAGGGGGACCAGGGGTGGGAGGAGGAGTGATAGGTGGGGCGGCCGCAGGGGCTGGAGCAGCAGGAGGCAGCAGGAGGCAGCAATCGGTCCACCAGGGCCTGCAGGTGCTCGTGGACGGCACGACTCTGTTCCCAGAGCTCCCTCAAGTTCTCTCACCGCAGCTGCAGGTCCTCTTGCACCCACTGCTCCTGGCTGTGGACCTGCCATCCCTGCAACCGCAGCTGCTGCCTCTGGAACTTCTCCAGGTTGCGGGTGCACCTGCTGCCCCGGGTTCGGGTGGAGGGTCCAGACGGGGTATTGCATCCTGCACTCGCAGGTGCTGTGACTGTGGTGAAACAAGAGAAGTGGTCAGTTCTCCTTGGGGACACAGTGGGTGAAACCCAGCTCCTCTCTGCAAGGCGAGGACGACAGGTGTCCGTACCACCACGTCCTGCTATCCCCAGGAGTGTGAGCTTGCCCAGGATTGCACCCCAGCCCCTTTGCTGCCTACAGTGTGGTGGTGGGGGGAGGGGGAGAGGAGATGTGCCCTGCCTCTGTGTAGAGGGGGCATCTGGAGGGAGGGCAGTGTGCAGTGTCTCTCCTTGGGGTAAGGTCTCTGGGCTCTCCCTCCCCCCCCCCACTTAAGGGGACCGTGATGTCACTCACATGTGGAGGCCTCCCCAGCCTTGGATGAGGCTGCTGATGGGCTCTCTGGGATGGCTTGGGGGTCCTGGGTGCAGGGCAGGCTCCCTGCAGGCTCCTGGCTGCCGTCACCCTCCTCCTGTTCCCCTGTGTCAGGGGCAGGGCCCTCTGCCCTGAAGTCAATGACGACCAAGGGGGCACGGACCATCTGACCCCCCAGGATGCGGTCCAGGGCCTCAAAGTGAAGGCAGACCTCTGGGTCAGCCTCTGGTTGGGAGGCCCTGGCGTAGGCCTGCCACAGCTCTTTAATTTTGCAGCGCATCTGCTCTTGGGTATGCATGTGGCCTCTGGTGGTCAGGCTGGCAGCCATGCGGCTGTAGACGGCCGCATTCTTGTGCCTAGTGCAAAGATTATGGGCATTGGAGGCCTCCCCCCAAATCTCAATGAGGCCCACGATCTCTGCACTTGCCCAGGAAGGCGTCCGCCTTTTGTGGCCCCTGGCAGGCTCCTGGGAGCAGCCAGCCTGGTCCTGGGAAGAGGTGGAGGGCTGGTGGCAGTGGGTGGCTGGCTCATGCTGTGCCAGGTGCACGGTCTGCTGGCTGGGTGCTGGCAGGCTAGCAACTGGCACAGGCACTGTGGCCAGAGTCTGCCCCTTTAAGG
Source organism: Pelodiscus sinensis (assembly GCF_049634645.1). Lineage (NCBI taxonomy): Eukaryota > Metazoa > Chordata > Testudines > Trionychidae > Pelodiscus > Pelodiscus sinensis. The sequence continues at coordinate 24,680,155 of NC_134722.1, forward strand.
GCTCCAAGGTTGGGTGGGAGCAGATGAGTTCTCCTGGTTGTGCCCAGAGTGGCCACCAGGGCTCCCTGGGAACGGCTGGAGGCTAATTCAAAATAAGTGTCTACACTGCACTTATTTCGCATTAGCTATTTCAAATTTGGCGTTATTCCTCGTAGAATGAGGTTTACCAAATTCGAAATAAGGGCTCCACTATTTTGAATTAAATTTGAAATAGCGGTTTGTATGTGTAGACAGCTATTAAAGTTAATTCGAAATAACATCTGTTATTTTGAATTAACTCTGTAGTGAAGACATACCCTAACATATCCAAGCAAAGCAGGGGCAAACTGTATTTACATAAACACACCCAGGATTTCTTTCCCATTCCAGCTGGCTGTAATGGAAGCATTGATTCAGACCCTGCTTACAAGTGTATGTTGCTGCACATTTACTTCAATGATAAAAATAAAATCTGTTGGATGATGAAGCTTCGTGGAGGGAACACTGGACTGGTCTTTTATTCCCAGCTCTGCTTCTAGATTACTGGATTACTTTCTGCAAGTCATATTATCTCCCTGCATCTCAGTTTCCCAATTTGTAATGTGGGAATAATGATACTTAACTCCTTTGTAAAGTGTTTTGAGATTTCTGGACGAAAATTGCCAAGTTCCAGGTATTGTTATTATTCCACATTAAAGGTGGCTTTTGATAAACATGATTATAAAATTGTGGCAATTTTTTCCCCCTAAATTATACTGGATTTTAATGAAAGTCAGAATACGTTTTTTAAAAGGAATCATGCATAAAGCACTCTTACACTGCTATGGACTCTGAGTAATATCTGCCAGGTAAAAACTGCTGGTCCTGGCTCCTTAGTTCTGACACCCTATAGATGTGGAATATTTTCTCTTGTTTGGTCCAAGAGCCAGATACTATTTTTGGTTTGAAGGCTAGTCTTAAGACATTTATTCTCAGTTGCATACACAGTTCAATGGATTTGAAGGTGTATTTGTTAGGGATTGTAAAGCACCTTAGGACACATCATATGAAATGGCCACTATAAGAGCAATGTGTATTGTGTTACTGTACATCGCATTATACAATATGCCTCAAATCACTATTGGGAATCCAACATATCACACAAATCTGGTCTATTTTATGAACAATTGTAGACACCTTTGAATTATCTCCATAATGTTTAATGATTTTCACAAAGATCTCAAACAGCAGCGGATTTTCTCAGTTCTTTCAGATGCTAACAAAAACTCAAATTCTGTTGGATAATTGAAACATTCTCCCCCACTACGAAAATAATAAGTGTAAGAAGAATGTTCACATCTTTCTTTTGTAACATAAACAGAGGATTGTATGAATTCACTACCTGTAAGGTGTATTGAATTTTTAATCATCTATATATTTATGGTAAAGAGTAACAAATTACTTATTGCACACAAAAGCTTATGGCATACGATTATCCTTAATTAATGGGTAAGTGCAAGGCTTTATTATTCAATGAAACTGATTTATTATCTTAATTCTCAGATGTTCTGCTACATGTTTCCATTGAAACCATTGTTTGCACCATGGTAACCGGCAACCACCATATGTATGTGATCTCTTTTATGACCTATACCTAATTAGATTTTATTGTTATCTTAAAGCTAAAGCATAAACTGTGCAAATAGTGCAGTGGTAGTTTCCGATACCTATTTATAAATGATAGGCCACTGTACTTTACTGTGTTTTTTCTGTAATAAGCAAAGCATACTTTTTTCTGTTATTATAACTCTGTCTATTTTTTCCTCAATGCTTTTGTATCTCTCCCTGTTCTTCCTCCTTCTGTGTGACTGTACACTTGCCTACCTGTCCCTTGTCTCTTCTATTAGGCACAGCTAGTTAACTGAAAGGAAGTGAAAAGAGCTGAAAGCTAGTGGGTGTCGGAGCTGCCTAGTCGAGAGATCCCCAGCTAATTGCTAGTCCTAACAGGCACAATTAGCCGCTACAAGCCCTTTGAGATGGCCCTGGGCTTCTCTCAGGTAACAGCCATCACTAGATAAAGGCTGAAATATGCTCCATTTAGAGAGACACTTGCAGACAGGGATGTCACAGGCTGCCAATTATGTTCTGCCTGTACACAGCCACTTCCAAGAAAAGGCAAGACACACACACCTGGAGTTAAAGGGACAAGATGTGTACTATTTTGAACTACACAAGTACAGGGCTTGAGATGATATAACCCTTTCAAATTAGGTTGTGTCAATTTTTCAATTATCAGGCTTTTATCAATATCTGTCACACAGTTAGTACTGGGAATCTCTGTGGGAGATTGTTTTATATATATTATACCTGCTATATTTCATATTGCTTTAAGATAATTTTGGCCATAGTCACACAGACGAAGATGATATAATCAGCCTATTCACAACAAACACACATACACTTGTGATATATTTATTGTTCTTAGTGTAACCATTTGGCCAGGTGATGTTGGCAGTAAAAAGTCAAATATCTAAGGGCATCTCTCACAGAAACCTGAAAAAAACTAAACACCTTCCCTGCACTGTCTTGACGTGTAATACTTCTTCTCTCACAAGCACTGAGTTTGTGTATAAAACAAGGAAAGTTTAAGGACCACAGCATTAATTTGGGAAAACAATAATAAATCAATACATTTTTATTAAATACTAATCAAAATACCTACCCCCTCAGTACTTTTTTTAGTAGTCTTTTGCCTCAGTTTTCCCACTTGCCAACATGAACATCTAGTGGGCAAACGTGCCTTTTGAGAGCTACTTTACCACTTTGGGAACCCCACTCAGAGTTAGTAGTCAGTGGACAGTGAAGTCCTGAGCCAAAAATGCACATGGACAGATCCAGTTCCTTGGGGGAAGTACTGCCTGGCTTTTGTAGAAAGACATCTTGCCGCTGTCTCATCTCTCACTGCAACAATATCACCTTCAGATACAGTACTGGGTCTGGGTCCTCAGTCACCTCACTCAGCTCAAAGGGTGTTAGACAGGAGGCCTTATAGTTGTTTCTACAACCTGGATTCAGGTCCTTACCATTCAGCTCTGATATTAAAAAGCAGAGGGGGTTAAATAGCACTTAAAATTCTTGAGCAGAGTCCTTCATGCAAAGGACTTATTTTGGGGGTTCTTAAATGGAAAAGTCAGTTTGCACTTTTTAAACATACTAGAATATAGTTATATTGGAACTTGAAATCAGAGGAATATAGCCAACTGGATGCAAAATGAAATACTATGGATCAACGCCATGACTACAAAATACTTATTCCACACTTCTGCAGTCCACTTACTCTGGCACTGCAGTTACCAGAAGAGGCACCAAAAAAAAATGCAGCAGAGGAACAATATTGTCTTAGAATCCTGACTGAAAGACCAAATGAACAACTAGAAACAAACAAAAAACCTTAGCAATTCAGATTCAATATCAGAAAAACCTTCCATTTCAACACACACAAGCATCAAGCATTTCAAGATATATAGGCAGGGTGGGAAAAAAAAAGATTCATAGTCAGACATCAGACAATTGTTTAAAACATCTTCATCAGGACTCACCACTAATGTCATTTAAATAAGATGCTTTTTGGCCTAACTCTAGGTCAGAGGGTGCCAATAGTTTTTGTAATTGGATGCAGCCCTCCTTCCCCTCATCTGCCTTTTCAGCTGCAGTTTGAACAAAGTTTCCTGTTGACTAGCTACGGTCTAGACAGTTCTTGTTCAGAAAGTCTCCAGTAATGTTACATGCTTATTGAAATCACATTGCCTTAATAGGATCAATTGTACTCCTGCTTATGAATATGTATGCATGCATGAGGAAGTGTGAGTGAGAACAGCCAGTCATGAGGCAGAAGAGCATGTAATACCTTTTATGGCTATAAAGAAGAATTCTGCAAAGTGCTTAAATGGATGTAAAAGATGCCCAGGTGGGGCTTTTGCCTTCGAAATATATAATAGCACACCAAGCTCAGGACTGGACTGAAAGCACAAGAGCCCTCCCGTGGATCCAAAAGAACTTCAGGGATTCTCTATCACCTCATAGCCAATGTCCAGGGAAGCTGTGGCCTGGACAGTCTCAGCAACCTGTGAAATCAAAACTAATTGTCGACAGTCTGCCTCCAAACTGTCAACATGAATGTGATGTGTGTGTGTGAGTATTGTCATACCATTAACAATCTGTACTAATGAATAAGCTTCAGTGCTGCTCAAGTTCACCCTTTGTCTAGACTTATTCCTTGGCTAATTCCAAGGGCAGGCAACAGTTTTAAATAGAAATCTTCACTGATGTGAGTACACTGCTCTGTCAGAATATGATATTTTCACAAATTTAAAAGTGTGTGATCTTTATTATTATTATTGTCTTGAGTAAGTGTAACATTCTTCAATAAAAAACAAAAACAAAACATTCAGAGAAGCTTGGAAATCCTGTGACAATTCTGAGTTCAGTGCCCATATTTTTTAGTTATGCTTACTTCAGGAAATATATATATTGTTGTGTGCTTCATTACATTTGATGATGAGACTTTCCTGGCCTCACAGAAATGCTAATGTCACTGTTACCGTCAAAATTCATAGAACGGAAGGAGACAATAATTTAATGTTGGATATTTAGAAATATATAGACTATGTTTGGAAAAGGTGAGGAAAATAAATAAACAGGTTCCCCTCTCCAGAGCATTTTTCCCCCAGCGGTCCCAAAATACTTTATGTTGGATAAAGATTTAGAGTAAAATCCTGGCCTGCTGAAGTCCATTAGTGTTTTGTCATTGATTTCAGTGAGGACTTGAGATTTTATAAAGTTTTCAATTATATTAATCTTGCCATGTACAAAAGCTGTGTCTTTTAGTCAAACCCTCTTACAGATTTAGTACTACAAAATTTTGCACCTGTGCTTCATTAATCTTGTCTCCTAGACCTTTCAATTGTTTTTTTTAACAGTTTAAGGGTCTTTGTTCCAGATCTAACATGTCTGATGAGAGCAGATCCATCTTTGATTTAATCAATCAAATTTAGAGATAGTGGGCTTTGGAAAGCTGAAAAAAATGTTACTGATGAAGCTTTTTGAACTGACCCTGTTGTAATTTGTTCAGGGGTAGGTCCCCAGTTGTCTAATTGCTTCAAACACAATAATGGAGAGTGGAAAATGGAGTGAGAGGAGAGAAAAGTTGGGCTTGTGGCTAAGGCATTTGACTGGGATCAAGGAAAATATGATTAATTTCTTAGTTCTACCACATTCTTCTTGTGTAACCTTGGAAAAATCACCCCCTCTCCATGCCTTTGTAAAACAAGGATAAAGATACATTCTTACCTCACAGTGGTGAAATCAGTTAAGCATTTGAGATGTTTACTGAAAATTAGAACTGGCAGAATTTTTTTGAAATGTCAGTACAATTTTTCCATAAAATTTTTTCCTGATTTATGAGAGATAGGGGGCAACTTAGAGAGAGGCTGAATTTTTTCAAAACTTTTAAATTATGACAAATGCTTTTCACAAAAAAACAACAACAATTTTTTCATGAATTGTTTTCTGCATTTTTTTTTGATGAGCTAAGACATACTAAAAAGTTGGAACAGCCTTTAGAAAGGATAACTAAAATCCCCTTACCCCAGCTTAACTTCTAGACACTCTGAAGACCCATGGAAACAGAGAGAACAACACATTTCACACTATCGGGCTATGCCTACACTGGCATGATTTTCCGAAAGTGCTTTTAACGGAAAAGTTTTCTGTTAAAAGCATTTTTGGAAAAGCACATCTAAATTGGCAGGATGCTTTTCTGCAAAAGCACTTTTTGCAGAAAAGCGTGCGTGGCCAATCTAGACGTGGTTTTCCGCAAAAAAGCCCCAATCGCCATTTTTGAGATCGGGGCTTTTTTGTGGAAAACAGTACTGTGCTGTTTACACTGGCCCTCTTGCGCAAATGATTTGCGCAAGAGGGCTTTTGCCCAAACGGGAGCAGCACATATTTCCACAAGAACACTGATGATCTTACATGAGATTGTCAGTGTTCTTGAGGAAATTCAAATGGCCAGTGTAGACAGCTGGCAAGTTTTTCCACAAAAGCAGATGATTTTGCGGAAAACCTTGCCAGTCTAGACACAGCCTGGATGTGAATGGGTAACTAGTTAACCCTTAATGGGTGATGCTTATCCAGTAATGGTTAACCAGTGGCAGACCCCCACCCATGGCTCACCACAGGCCGCTTTGAGCCCCATGCAAGGCTGCCAATTCCCTGCCCGTGGCATGAGGCCTGCTCAAGCCTGCCTGCTACCATTTAATCCAGGAAACTACAGACCAGTCAGTTTAACTTCTGTGCCAGGAAAGATAATGAAGCAAGTAATTGAGGCATTCATCTGCAATATAGGCATTCATCTGGAATATAATAGGGTGATAGGTAACAGCCAGCATGGATTTGTAAAGAAAAAATCCTGTCAAACCAATCTGACAGCTTTCTTAGATAGGATAACGAGTCTTGTGGATAAGGGAGAAGTGGTGGACATGGTCTACCTAGTCTTTAGTAAGGCATTTGATACCGTCTCACATGATCTTATCAATAAACTAGGAAAATACAACTTAGATAGGGCTACTATAAGGTGGGTACATAACTGGCTGGATAACCATTCTCAGAGAGTAGTTATTAATGGTTCACAGTCCTGCTGGAAGGGCATAACAAGTGGAGCTCTACAGGGGTCTATTTTGGGACAGGTTTTGTTCAATATCTTCATCAACGATTTAGATATTGGCATAGAGAGCACGCTTACTAAGTTTGCAGATGATACCAATCTGAGAGCGGTTGCAACTGCTTTGGAGTATCATAAGTCAAAATCACCTAGATAAACTAGAGAAAATGGTCTGAGGTAAATATTATGAAGTTTAATAAGGACAAATGCAAAGTACTCCACTTAGGAAGGAACGATCCATTTCACACATACAGAATGGAAAGCAACTGTCTAGGAAGGAGTACTACAGAAAGGGATCTAGGGGTCATAGTGGACCACAAGCTAAATATGAGTCAACAGTGTGACGCTGTTGCAAAAAAACCAAACATGATTCTGGGATGCATTAATAAGAGTGTTGTGAGCAAGACACTAGAAGTCATTCTCCCGCTCTACTCTACACTGATCAGGCCTCAATTGGAGTACTGTGTCCAGTTCTGGGCACCACATTTCAATAAAGATGTGGAGAAATTGGAGAAGGCCCAGAGAAGAGCAACAAGAATGATTAAAGGTCTAGAGACCATGAGTGATGAAGGAAGACTGAAAGAATTGGCCTTGTTTAGTTTGGAAAGGAGAAGACTGAGAGGGGACATGATACCAGTTTTTAAGTTACTTAAAAGGGCATTAGAAGGAGGAGGGGGGAAAATTGTTCTCTTTGACCTCTGATGATAGCACAAGAAGCAATGGGCTTAAATTGCAGAAGGGAGGTTTAGGTTGAACATCAGGAAATATTTCCAAAATGTCAGGGTGGTTAAACACCCAAAACTGCCTTCAACACTGTCTAGAGAGGTTGTGGAAGCTCCCTAATTGGAGGTAGATAAGAATAGGTTAGATAAACATCTATCAGGGATGAAAGATGGTGCTTGGTCCTACTGTGAGTGCAGGGGACTGGACTTGATGACCTCTCAAGGTCCGTTCTAATATCTTATGAATCTATTATTGCCTAATGAGTCATAACCCCATTTTGTAGTTGTGCATTTGATTTTAAGTTCTCAGATTTAGCTCTCCTTCTCAGCTAAGTAGAGGACCTACATTTTCCTCTTGTCTCTATTGTATTCATAAAACCTTTTCTTATTGCCTTTTATGTCCTCGCTAACTCATATTGGCTTTAGTCATTCTGATTTTGTCCGTATAAACTTGTGCTACTATTTTGTACTTATTCCTTGCAATTTTTCCATATTTCCACTTTTTTTTCCTTTTTTGCTTTTCAAGTCATCAAAGAGTTTCTGCTAGCATCATATTGGCCTCTTACTATTCCTCCTATCTTTTCTCCACATTGGAATGGTTTGCAGTTGAACCTTTGATACTTTCACTTTGAGAAACTGCCAGTTTCCTGGTCTCTTTTTTCCCTTACATTTTCTTCCCATGGGACCTTATCCATTAGCTCTCTGAGGCTATTGAAGTCTGCTTTTTAAAAAGTCCATTGTTCTTATTCTGCTGTTCTAACACCTCCTTTTCCTTAGACTCATGAAATCTATCATCTCATGATCTTTTTCGCCAAAAATTGCCTTCAGCCTTCAGATTCACAACCATTTCCTTCCTGATAATCAAAATCTAGACTAAATATATCCCTCCCAGTCTCAGCGATGCCATTAAAGTAATAATTTATTAATAATTTTACACACTCATACTTGCATTTCTTTCGGTTTATTCCCCATACTCCTTTTAGTGGTGTATACACATCCAAAATGTTGAACAGACCTGCCCTCCCACCTCTTTTTTTATACTACGAATGGAATTTTGTCACCTGCCCCTGCATTGGCTGTGGAATTCCCATCAGCAGACGTTGTGTTTTTAAAAACAGGTTAAAGTAAAAACATGTTAGAGAAACACCTGTCAAGGATGGTCTAGGATTACTTTTCCATGAGTCAATGGGATACTGCACTGTGGTTAAAACCCAAGACTGAAAATGAGATTAGAATCCCTAATTTCTCCACAAGATTCTTCTGTGAGAGATGTAAGATACACTAAGTTCTCCCATGCAGAGCTTTTCAGCACAAAATGCTCCATGTGCAAGTCTTGACATCTCGACATCCCCTAATTCCCGTAAACCTTAAAGTCCTGTAGCGATGGGCGAGCGACGAAGCAGCAGGTGTGGATACACTGGGAGTTGTAGCCGCGCACCTGCACACAGGTGGCTCAGGTCTAATGGTCGTCTTCTTGCTGGCTGAAGCAACAGCTGGATTCGGCGTCTACCTGAGTGACTGAGCAGCCCTCTTTAGGATTGCACTGCTCACCTCCGTAGTAAGAGGAAGGGGCTAGAAAAGGTGCCCTAAACATTGTTTGCTTCACAGAACCCTGGCCAGCTGGAGGGGATCCCATCTCATGCGGTCGAACAATAAAATTTCAAACAAAATGAAAGGTGACACCACTCATTATTGGCACATGGAACGTACACACGCTTCAAGACACCCTTCAGCAGATCGACCAGAAAGAAGAACAGCCCTGGTCGCCAGAGAGCTCACAAGATTTAACATCGATATTGCGGCACTGTGTGAAACTCGTCTAGCAAATGAAGGTCAGCTCATGGAAACAGGAGGTGGTTACACATTCTTCTGGCGTGGACGCAGCAGTGACGAACGTCGTGAATCTGGAGTTGGCTTTGCGGTTAAGAATCATCTTGTCCGCAAACTTGCCAGTCTTCCCAAGGGCGTGAATGACCGACTCATGACACTGCATCTTCCACTACCGAGAGGAAAGCAAGCCACACTGATCAGTGCTTACGCGCCCACAATGACAAATCCGGATGAAGTAAAGGACAAGTTTTATGAAGATCTCGATGCCCTACTCTCATCCGTGAAGCGCACTGACAGGCTGATTCTACTTGGCGATTTCAATGCGAGAGTAGGATCTGATCACACTGCCTGGGATGGTGTCATTGGAAAAAATGGAATCGGTAAATGTAACAGCAATGGCCTACTATTACTGAAGACATGTGTGGCTCATGATTTGATCATCACCAATACCATCTTCCGCCTGCCCACTCGCAAAAAGACGTCCTGGATGCACCCACGCTCTAAGCACTGGCATCTCATTGATTATGTCATTGTGCGGAGGAAAGACAGACAGTATGTAAGGGTGACCAAGGCCATGCTGAGTGCTGACTGTTGGACTGACCACAGACTTATCATCTCCAAATTAAGCTTTCACATCAAGCCAAAGAGACGTCCGCAGGGAAACAAAGCTGTGATGAAAAAGATCAATGTCGGTAGACTGAGGAACCCCAACACAGCAGCTTTACTAGCAGAAGATCTTGGCAACCAACTTTTAGAGCTGCAATTAGAGGAAAATGCTGAGAAGGACTGAGAATGCTTCCGGGATATTGTGCACTCTTCTGCACTAAAGGTTCTTGGACCCTCACACAGGAAACAGCAGGACTGGTTTGATGAAAACGATGAAGAGATCAAGGCCATACTTGCTGAAAAGCATCGCCTTCACCATGCTCATCAGAATGACCCATCGTCAACAGCTAAGAAAAATGCCTTCAACAACATTCGCAGGATCGTACAGAGCAAGCTTCGCAAGATGCAGGACTCCTGGTTGAGTGCCAAAGCAGATGAAATCCAGAAGTTTTCTGATAGAAACGATGCCAAACGGTTCTACGAAGCCCTTAGATCCTTGTATGGACCTCAGCCCTCAGGGAGTTCCCCTCTACTGGACTCAGATGGTGCAACTCTCATTATTGAGAAGGCTCTGATTTTACAGCGTTGGGCTGAGCACTTCCAATCCGTACTGAACCGCCCATCTTCCATCAATAACGAGGCGATTGTTAGTATGCCCCAGGCGGATATCAACCACAGCCTGGATGTCTCACCATCAGAGACTGAAACCTTACAGGCCATCAGCCAGCTGTTCAGTGGCAGGGCCCCAGGATCTGATGCTATCCCAGTGGAAGTCTATAAGGGTGGTGGTGCAGTGCTTGTCGACAAACTCACTCAGCTGTTCCAGTCCTTCTGGAATCAAGGATCTATTCCTCAGGAACTGAAAGACGCGTCCATCGTACACCTCTACAAGAGGAAAGGAAATCGACAAGTTTGCGATAATCATAGAGGAATATCACTGCTTTCCATCGCAGGTAAGATCCTTGCACGAGTGTTGCTGAATCGTCTGATTGACCACCTGGAACAGGGTTTATTACCCGAGACACAGTGCGGTTTCTGCAAAGAGCGTGGCACGGTGGATATGATCTTCGCAGCCCGACAGCTCCAAGAGAAGTGTCAAGAGCAGAATCGTGAACTGTACACCATCTTCGTGGATCTCACCAAGGCTTTTGACACTGTCAGTTGCAAAGGTCTGTGGCGCATCATGTCGAAGTTTGGGTGCCCTGACAGATTCATCTTGATGGTACGTCAGTTCCATGACAGCATGACAGCTCGTGTTCTGGATGATGGAGAAGCTTCAGAGGCCTTTCTCGTCACAAACGGCGTCAAGCAAGGGTATGTGCTGGCACCGAACCTGTTCAGCATAATGTTTTCAGCCATGCTGTCAGACGCCTTTCAGAACAGTTCCTTGGGAATCAGACTGAGATACAGGACCGATGGGAAACTGTTCAACCTGCGAAGACTCCAGGCTGTCACCAGGATAAAGGAGACTGTGCTACGAGATCTCCTTTTTGCTGATGACTGCGCCCTGAATGCTGGATCAGAGCAGGAAATGCAAGCCAGCATGGACAAATTCGCAGCAGCATGCGACAACTTCGGCCTTCTCATCAACACAAAGAAAACCGAAGTGATGCACCAGCCAGCTCCGAAAGCTCAACATCAAGTGCCCACCATCACAGTGAAGGGACAAAAGCTGCAAGCAGTGGACCAATTTACATATCTTGGCAGCACCCTCTCCCGCTCAGTGACAATTGACATCGAGGTCAACTGCAGAGTCGCCAAGGCAAGCTCTGCATTCGGCAGACTGCTGACCAAAGTGTGGGACCGCCATGGAATAAGCCTTGCTACAAAGCTTAAAGTCTATCCAGCAGTAGTGTAAACTACCCTGATGTATGCCAGTGAGACTTGGACTGTATACAGGAGGCACGCTAGGCAATTGAACCACTTCCACACGATTTGCCTCCGCAGACTTCTGAGGATCCGGTGGCAGGATAAGGTGCCAGACACAGAAGTCCTTTCTAGAGCAGGTCTGCTGTCAGTTTACACCCTGCTGATGAAAGCTCAGACACGCTGGGCAGGCCATGTTGCAAGGATGCCAGATCATCGCATCCCTAAACAGCTCTTCTATGGTGAGCTGTTTCAAGGGAAGCGATCGCACGGGGGACAAAAGAAGCGATACAAAGATACGCTTAAAGCCTCTCTCAAGTCCCTGGATATTGACACCACCTCCTTGGAGACCCTGGCACAAGACCGATCAACATGGCACACGCTGATCTACCAAGGCTGTCAAACATCTGAAGCCAGAAGGACAACCATAGCACAAGAGAAGCGAGCACTCCGTAAAGCCAGAATTGCAAAAGCTGCAACAGTGGTGCCCACACATGTCTGCCCGACATGTGGTAGAACATTCCGTGCCCGTATCGGCCTTATCAGCCATTTGCGGACACACCGTGGACAGTCCACAACCCGTTAGATGTCAAGGTCCTCTTCGAATACGATGGACGAACAACAACAATTTATTTAGGAGACTAACTCATGGCTCAGACTAAATTTTGGCCCCTAATTCTGAATCCTAGCTTAATTATTTCGGAGCTTTGAGATCTCAGGAAGTTCTGTTGAAATGAAAGGTACATTTACTACATTATTATGCTTTGTGAATAGAAAAATACTTGCTGGTGTTGGTGTTATCTTCTAGAAATCAAGAGTTGGCTATCTTTGGGGCATGTGGTTAGCATTAAATCCTGTTGAAGAAAGATGTTCAGGTGGTAGTCCTACCAGCAGGGAGGTAAGAGCCCCAGAGGCCGCTGTGCTCTTCGTGACTAGCAGGGAACTCAGAGGTTGAGCAACTGGGCTCCCATCAGAGAGCAGGAAACAGAGAGCCAGAAAGTGGAGGACAGGAGCTGGGAGAGAGAAAATGCTAGCATTTGCAAAATATAAATAATTTAGTCTCTACTTTTTCTCATCTTCTTGCAAGAATCTGACTCAGTGGTTCCCAACCTGTGGTCTGCAGACCCCTGGTGTTCCACAATGATACTGCAGGGGATTCATGGAAAGTTTAAAAATAAGGATCAGGCCCACCACTTCCTATTCTTTTTCCTTTTCTTTTTTTCCTTCCTCTGGGAGGGGAGGTTTGTGAAATTTTAATAGATTGAAAATGGGACCATATGCTCAAAAAGGTTGGGAATCACTGATCTGACTGATCTTTGCAACAGTTGATAAATCACATTTCAGACAAAACGATCTTGAGAACTTGTAGGTACATAATGCATTACCACTTTTTTACCATGATCAGTACTTTTTTTCCTTTCAGTCAATATATTTGTATTAACTTTTCTAAAAAATGTGCTTTCCATATTAAAGGACACATATCTTTCAAACAGATCTAAGCTTATTACAATAACAATATAAGTAGTTACACAAGAAAACTAAAGTGAATGAAAGTCTTTCCTATTAAACTAGCAGAGTGAACAGACACACATACTTATTTGTATTTTTCATATATTTTACACATTTGTAACCAAATTAGTGGCAAGGTATCGCCAGTATAAATTTTAAAAAGCTATACACTTACCTCTTAATTACGAATAATGGAATACCATAATATTTTGCATGTTCCGGTACTCTAATTTGTTACTGTTCTCTGTAACAAATATAGAGCTGATTATAAATTCAGTATTACTTACATATATTAAATTCCTACTACTGTATACTATGTATTGTCTCACTTCACTCATCCTAAATTCAAGGTAAGCAGAATTTGGCCTATGTATTTAGAAAGAAAAATGTAAGCATTATTATTATGGGGGGGGGGGGGGAGGGGGAGAGGAGGTGGAAGCTAAGGATGTGGGGAGAAAGAAAGGAGGGAATTAGTTAAAATATCCAACAATTTGGCAACCATTGGGATACCCGAAAAAATCACACACTGTTCAGAAATCCTGATAGAGTCAGAGTAAATACATTATTATTTTAAAAATTAATGTTTGTCCTTGTAAATTAAACAGTTCTATCAAGTCAACAAAAATGTTTAACAGTTCTAGTAGACCATCTGTGCAGAGACCACTGATATTTTACAACCTTGAAGTTAAAGGTAAAATCTCAGGCATTACTGCAAATCTGGAGGAAATCATCTCTCTCACTACATATGGCACAAATTTCAATAGTTTCTAATAGTTTAGGAAGAGTTTACAGCAGACCATCCGTACAGTCACACTACTTAAATTTGATGGCATATGGGCCCCATCCTCAAACAGATCTACAGAGATCTGTATTCTTAGTCCTTTGTGGAGTTCCATTGATATCATTGGGTTTCCACATGACTCTAAGGGCTGGCATGTACAGCTATGGCCACAGGATTGACCCTATGCTATTTACCATTCACTTAGTCCTGATCTACATTACACAGGTTGAAGTAAGACAGCTTTTCTCAACCTAATTTGGTCATCTTATATACTACAGCCTTGCTCCCACTGTTGTAAGTGCCTGACTTCACCTATATAGTAACTCCCCCTGCTACTTACTTACTTTTCTCTCTCTCTCTCTCTCTCTCCTTCCTCCCTCCTTCCCTCCCTCCCTCCCTCCTTCCAAATTGACAAGAAAGTCCCCTAGTCTCCCAGGTGGACTGCTGCTCAATGCCCATACTTCCCTTTCCCACAGACTGCCATCTCTCCCCTCCCCTCCTCTCCTCCCCCTGCTTTCCTGTGCTTCAGGTCCCCCACTCCCAACTCAGACCCAGGCTGCTCCAGGGTCCCAGGTCCACCTACTCTTTTGGCAGGGAGGCAAGATTTCTGGTGGATGCTCCCCCTCTCAGCAGGGAGGTAAGAGTCCCAGAGGCTGCTGTGCTCCTGGTGGCTAGCAGAGAACTCAAGAGGTTGAGCAGCTGGGTTCCCAGCAGAGAGCAGGAAATAGAGAGCTGGGAAGTGGAGAACAGCCAGTGAGGGGCCAAGTGCTCGTGGGGCATCTGAGTGGGAGCTGAGTGGAGAGGCTGGACTCTCAATTTCCCACACTGCCCCTCTTGGGTCAGAGGAAGTGCTCCTGATGAGGAAGCACACCACTAACTGAAGCAGAATAGTGTGGACATAAACCACTGTAAATGCTGCAGTGTCTGGAATTCAACGTAATAGTTTTTAGTGCACACATTCCCTTATGGTAATATTCACAATGCATAGGAGCCAGCACAAGACCCACTTAAATCTTCAAAATAAGTGCTGCAGAGATGCAAATAAGTTGCTCCATTACAATTTATTTAGGGCTTAAGTGGCATGTAGGCCTCACACCGGTCCTCTTTACAGGGCTGAATTTCCCCCCTGGGAAGAGAAATAGAGAGCAAGCTGATCAAACACATTACTTTGGATTGTAAAAAACTATGGAGGATTGTAATAAACTTCAGTTGGCATAACGGTATGTCGACAGGACAGCATGATAGATAATGGCAAGTAACATTCATCTTGAACATGTTGATAGTAGTGCTCTGGCAAAAAATATCTATAATTCCCCATGCAAATTGATGGACTCTGAACTTACAGGCTGCTCTGAGGAAAAAGGAGCTGAAGCATCCCATCTAGTTCAATATGCAGTAAAGGCCATGAGCAAGTGATCTCCTCTTACACATGGGTGTATTTTCACATGGACTGGTTATGTAACCCTCACCCATGTATACCATCATAAATTTGACTAGGTGCAATATGGGGGCATTTTACACACTGAAGAATGAGATATCCTTTATTAATAAATTGGTAATAATTTATGGGCTAACTTGATGGGCTAACTGTCTTTTCCGTTATGGCAACTCATCTGCTCCTAAAATGTTATCTTAAATTTCCATGGAGCATTTAATCCTGAAGGATTCACAAACATTTTAAATACGTTATGGACTGTATACAGCAGCAGGGTCAAGCATAAAGCCTGCAGGAAACAGAGACAGGATGGAGAAGAAAGAAAAACAAAAAGCAAGAACAGTGAGGGTCCTTTACTCACTGAGCATATGTCTACACTGCAGAGTTTTTCAGAAAAAAGTGTGTGTGGACACAGAAGAGAGTGTTTTTTCAACAGAAGAGGCCTCCAGGAAAAAGTACAGGTGCCCTGGTGGCCATTCAGTCCACAGTGATCAGAACTGAAATGAAAGCTAGCATCCAATGAATGTGGACACTATCTTTCAAAAAAGCAGATGGCTTTTTTGTTGCACTTTTGCTGTGTGATGCTCTCTTTCAAAAAATTTTTTCCAGAAGATCTGTTCTGGAAAAGCTTCTTCCGAAAGCAGCTTGCAGTCTAGACATAGCCTCGCCTTTGTGTGATACCAAAAGTGACAATCAGTACTTAAATATGCTAATAACTAAAAGTGTATTTACTGCATAAAAGCTACGTGATTCTAGCCTTGATCTTTCTGCAAACTTCTGATTAACATCAGTGGGCGAACTGCTATGGATTGAGAGTAGTATTCTAGTTCTAAATTTGACAATGGATTCTCCACGGTATGAATTTTTACTCCCATGATAACACTATGGCCAGAAATCTCTTCAACCCACAATGGTAGAAGGATTGGTGGATATATCCAAGGAACTTCACTCAGCAGGTAGTGTTTAAGATAGGAAGTGAAGAATACCATATGCAGCTGAAATTACTGGGGAAATGTTAGGCAGGCACAACATAATGATGCAAATTATTAGATGGTGGTTAAAATGCTCAGAATATATTCTCTCCTCAAGCAAAAACATGCCATGAAATCTTTAAATGGTCAGGAACTCTGATTTTATATATTACCTGAAAGATAGTACTCACAACATAGCATTGATTAAAAATACCATGACAGAACATTTGTTAATTACTGGCTCAGAAAGAAGAGTGATAATTAACAATTCACCAAAAATGCTTCCTTCATTTTCACTTGAAGGGTTCAAATGCTAACCATCCTGGAGACAGTTTAGTTTGCAACAGCTGATAATATCTCAGCCAAAAATCATATGGCTGTGGGCCATAAAGTAAGACGTGAGAAAATGGAGAACCAAGGATATAAATTTTGTGAGCCCACCTGACTAGTCTAGCATAGGAGAGTGCATGTTTCCTGAATCACATGGAACAGACATGTAAAATATCTGTTCCTTGATGTATCTGGCAGATGTGATGCCAGAAATATTTTTCTCCTGATTTATTTTTGTAGCTGTAACTAGTTCACTATACTAAATCTACAACCCTAAACTAATTTTAGGGCCATTTATTTTTATGTCTACAAACAGCAGAATTACCCAAATGTTAAAAGTCCATGTTCATATGCCCAGAAAGAACTGCCAATGTAACTATTATATTTTAGATTTTAGTTATCAAACACTGACACTTTGGAAAATTTCTTGAGCAGAGTTTTCATAGAGTTCCAACTTTGACCATTTATTGTGTAAAATGTATTTCAAGCAGATTAGAAATAAATAAAATGGAAATAAATTAAACTTACATCTTGAAACTTGTAACTAATTTCTGCTTATGAAGACAACTGAGTCTCATGCTACAGTCAATGGAGTCAAGTAACACACTATCAAGCTGTCTAGATTTCTTCTTACGTGTTAAATTCCATGTTTTATCTGTCAAAGTGCATAAGTCATCACTCTAAGTCCATAAAGTGGCATCAAATCTGCAGCACTAGTAGGAGTAATGGATGCCACAGAATCTGGATGAAATATTTTAATGTTCAACTTTTAGCATGTCATTATTCTCATATCCAACTCTTTAACAATAACAATGTTTCTTGCAATGCTAAGTAAGCATGATACGAGTGAAATTACTGTATAGGAGTGCTGGATCTTGCTTTCTAAACTGTTGATTGTACATGAGTACTGTTTATTTTTTAGCTTGCATCATTTCTTTATGTATTCTTTAGGCAGAAGAGCCTTCATGGTAATTTTCCTATGATATATGTATCAACAAAAGATACATTTGGAACAATAATGGAGGCAACCTGAGTATACATGGGAAGAAAGAGGACTTAGGTAGTTGAATTCATGACTTGATGGATAATGCCTGGTAACAATACTAAAACACTGATGTAAATTCTTTGATAGCTCTTAATACACCGCAGAGACTTCATTCCACAAAATGTGTGTTTTAAGGAAGCATATACGTCACCCTTTCTATTGATATCTGATTGTTAATACTAAAATTCCACACATGGATTATGGAGAAAATAGTGACTTACTTCTCATATATTGTCATGCATTATTTGAATTCCCTTACTATATATTAATTGTGATGTGGGTTAAATAACGAGGCAAAATAGACCTTGAATAGTTATAACCCACAGACAATTTCAAACTATGTCTAAAAGTGCTCGTCAACAACTGAAAGATGTTGCTGAAAGTAAGAGAGTTTACCAAACCCCATCAGATGTCATTTCACTGACATATCATTTGTTTAGAAAATTGTCAGCTGGGTATGTATTTTGAGATTAGCTGTTCAGTTGCTTTGGCCAAGAAGACTTTAGTCCTTCTATATACACAGATCATTCTTAGATTATTTGGTTGAGAATCACA
The DNA here is from genome assembly GCF_049634645.1 of Pelodiscus sinensis. NCBI lineage: Eukaryota > Metazoa > Chordata > Testudines > Trionychidae > Pelodiscus > Pelodiscus sinensis. The sequence goes on from NC_134722.1 coordinate 24,698,484, forward strand.
TTCTAAGAATCACAAGTAGCCCTTCCACTTCGCCTTCACACATTAATTTACACATTAATTGTGTAAGCTTCTCTCTATCTCCATGGGGTAGCCAAGAATTGTTACATACATTATATTGGATGTGCAAAGTGAGGCACAAAGTAAATAGCTTCATCAAGGTCATACAGGGGAGTCTATGCCCAGACTAGAAATAGAACCCGAGTATCTTGAATGCCAGTCCTGTGTTTTAAGCACAAGACCACCCTCCTTCCTCTATTAGCATATTGCTTAAGTCTAGCAGTACTGTCAATGTACAGAGGGCAGATGGCTCAGAGAAGGCAACAGTCAATTTCGGGTAGGAAAGCCATTATATGAAATACAGTAGAATAGGGTTTTGAGCAAAAGAAATATTGTCATTTATAACTCACTCAAGGTATTTAGCAAATCATATGGCTGTACTGAATGAATATTCTGACCCTATCATACTTGCTTGCACAATACCTTCTGATTTAGAACTTCAGCTAACAGCTTTTGTTTTTCATTATTTTACTAAAATATAAATGCTGGGCTGTTTACCCAGAGGGGAGAAAACATTCCATTTTCATAAAATAAACTTCAATACATTATTTCATTCTTTCATTAGTCACTTTTGTCACTTCATATTTTGATGCTTTATAATTAAGTTATATGGAGCCCTGAGCATCTACTTCTAATAGAGTGGGTCTCATAAAAGGGTTATCTGGGGTAGCCCTTTTCACATCTGCTTTACATTCTTTAAGCCCAAACCAGAAGTGTTCATAAAGACATATTTTAATATGCTGTAAATACAAGAGAACTGAAGAAACTATGCACAACAGAACCACACTAATTTGCATTGATGAATGAGTATAGATAAATGAGGTTAGTACAGAAGCAAATAATAGACGGAGCCAGTGCTGGTGATGACAAATTTCCCACAGGGCATTGCAGAAAAATCAAGCCATCAAGTGCTCAGTCCCACCATTTAGTGAAGTGCTAATCTATTTACAGATGGGTTGGACACAGACTCAGGGTCTCATGGAGCTAAGCTACAGCAATGGGAGCAGAAAGGGATAAACAGTGAGTAGCAAAAGCTAGTAGATTTTCTCAAGGTCTTCTAGCCCCGTTGAGTCTAACTTGCTACCCAAGAAGAGTTTCTCTTACAAGAACTGATACTTCCCCATACAACCCATGACACTGGGCCCAACAATGGTGCAAATTAAAGACAGACACCAGCTTTCTATTGCTGAGGAAAATATGGAACAATCTTAATTTGATTCTCTCACCTGGGGTCAATGTGATAAGGAACATGAAGAAGATAGCAGCTCCAAGAATTATGGCAAATGAGGTAAATCAGAAGGTTTCCTGTTTTCCTGTTTCTCTTTGATTCCTTTCCTATGCAAAGCTACAGTGGGACCAGTGAGACTCCGGCCTTACTCTTCAATCCTTACAGGACCACCAGTGCCTTTGAAAGCTGATTATCTCTGTCTGGGCTCTTCAGTGACTGCTAGAGATATGTCCAAGGGATGATATATGATCATCATATTTGCACCTGAAGCAAGGTATCACTCCTAATAACCCATCCACATTGCTGCTCTGGATTGCTGCAAACCACCAAATTCATTTTCAGTGGGAGACTACACATTGCTGTAGTGCCAATAGGCAAAGGTCCCACTGCACCTCACAATTACAGAAGAAGCCAACTTGTTTTTTCAACAGCTGCATTTTACTACTGTAAAGAAAAGTAAACAGAAATGAGTTTTCTACATCAAAATGATCAGATAACAAAACTACTTTGTATATTAGCATCTACATATTTTTCCAATAGATATAAAATCTGCATTATTTTTAGTATGTTTTATTTTTGTATTTGGATTTTTTGTACACCCCAACATTCTGTAATTTTCCTAAACAATATGGACCAAATTCTCACTCTGGACCAAAATCTCACCTCCAAATGCAAGGCCAAAAGCTGTGATGTAAGCAAAAATCACAAAACAAAGTCTGGTCTTGATCTTGAAATCACTTAAGAAGAGAACTACTCACACATGTAAAACTACACAAGTGTTTAAACATTTACAGATTGGGGACTGACATTTTAATGAATTCAAGAGAATACTTGCAGTTGTAATCTTGCTTCAAAACTATTATCTGTCTTTGTCATAAATAGACAACTATTAGGGAACAGGTAATGATATACATCAACACAGGTAATGATATACATCACATATTAAAATATATGATTTTCTTATTAAAATTATCTAAAAGAACAATAGTCTGGGGACACGGTCAATTTAGGACTTTCTGGAAAGGGATCCAAAATAAAACTCAAGATCAGCCTGACATTTTCCATTCCCCATATCAAATGCATTGGAAGACAAGGGGATTTAGAATCAGAACCAGGAACCTGAAAAAAGCTTATGCTAATCTACAGCTGATTAAATCAAAACATTAGTACCAAATATTCCTAAGCCTTAGAATTGGGTTTGAAATCTAAAACTTTTGTATTTCGGATCTACCTTTGTTAAAAATACTACCTTTTCTATAACAAGGGACCAAAACACCGAAGCAAGCCTGTTGTAAGATGCAGTTGTTGAGAACATTAAGCTACAAAATACCACTGCCTGTATTTTAAGTGGCATTTTTAGGATTTAGTGTAGCTATTGGAAGACCTCTCCTTCGCTAATATTTATTGTTGTCTACTATACCCCATTTGATGCATCTAAACCACATACTAAATATTTAAAATGGTGAAGGAAAAGATACATTTGTATAATGGTATCCACCATTCTTATACTAGACTTCTGTTTCGACCACTTGTCAATATCACTGATGATCATTTTAGGGATTTTACAGTGCTTAGTTTGTAGTATTTTACAGTGCATCATTCACCACTTCCTTTATTCACTTTACTCATTGTGCCTTCTTGTGCATGCTGAGTCCTTTCTGAGGCCAATCCATTCATTGTAGCCAAGATTGCAAAATTCCTTTCTGCTGGCCATCCACCAACACAGCATGCTAACTTTATGACTGAAACAGAACACTGTGCCTAAACAAGCTCTCCTGATTAGCTACTTCGGTCAACATGAATAATGGATTGCCTTGGTTGAGTCAGGTCTGAACAGGCTGGATAAGACCTCTCCCTGGACCTACATGATGGTCCTTAACCACAGTCCCAATGTAATTTTAAACTTCACTTCATCATACTGATAGGCTACAAGCTACCCTCCTATGAACACAATAAATACAGGGAAATAGATAAACTACTTTGAAAAATACTATGACAATCCTTCCTGGGCATGGAACACATTCCAGTTGGGCCACATTTTACACAAATGAAGCATCTGAAATTGGCTTTCCAGTTGCAAGTGGCTGGGTGGGCAAAACACATAGTTGTAAGCATAGACAGACTGGGGCAGAGAGTTAAGACAGGCTCAGTGTTCTCTGTATGAACCAAACCTCATTTTTAATTTTCTTGGATTTTGAAGATGATAAAGACTGTTTCAATAAACTTCATTGTTATGTCTGGTGTATCAACCCCTTGTTTACCTTAAAACTCCTACGATGAGAACTCAGTTTGCTTTAATTAATTTTGTTTTCATAGCTGACTGACATCAGGTTAAGCAGTTATTGCAAGGTATTACAACAACCTAACCAACAGTTAACAGGTATAGAAGCTCTGATAAGGAATAGTCTGAAACCCACATATGATATAATTCTTTCTGGCAAAGGGAAAAAAAGACAAGTGTAGGACCAATTTATGCATAAATCGGTCACATTTTCACACATAGCCCCAATTATCTAAAAAAGGTTTAACATTATATTTATATTGATAAGCTTAACAATGTTGAACCATGACTCTCGGATGATCTGTTACAATTCACATCCAAAGAGACCAGAAGGAATAATTGGAAACCCTCCAGCATTTCAAGAAATAGAAGCAGCCTTGAAAAAGATGAAAACTGCTGTACAAGGTCTGCCTTTTGCTGAAATTACAACATAAATTCCGAATGAAGGATGGCCAAGAATAATTCAACAATTACAAATTCCCTCTAAAGACAGAAGGAATGCTACAAGATTAGAGAAATTGAGTCATCCCAAATGTCTTCACAGGAAAAAAAAAGACAGTTTAATGACTAGAAGCTGAATGAGACATTTGATAGACTGTTTGATAGACTGATTACGGGGGGGGGGTGAGGTTTGAGCTAAATAATCTGTTTTTATGTTATGAATATCAACAGTTGGCCATATAAATGGTGAAAATACTTATCAAATAATTATGGAAACCTCTCATGCCAGTCAACACTATTTAAGTTAACCTCAAGATACACTAGACTTTCCTTAACTGACTAGTCCTTTTGACATTTAAATGGCATCTCTAAATGTCTAATTGATTTAACTTATGAGTCAGAACTGTGAGGCCAACAAAAGAAGCGTAAGCATCACAAGTAATCAGTAATCAAACTTCTCTCCTCAATGCTTGCTGATGAGTTTTTAATTCTTTTTATGAACCAGTTTTTTTTCCAAAATCAGGTCTTACTATAAAAAGTAAGAAGCTATACCCAGAGGATTGCCCATAAGCAGCAGTGAAACCAAGGTAAAGTCATATACAGGCTTTTAAAAATGTATTATAAAGGAAGAAAGATAATAACACCACTCATAAATCAATACTGTATCTTAGAACAGACACAAAGTCTGTTTATTTCTGTGCCAAGTTTTGGAAGAAGAGGGTAAAAAGAATAGGCATCAAAGCAAGTCTGCACTGGTTGCAGTGCCTAATAAAGCTGTGTTCCCATTTGTGTTGCAATAGCATTGGCAAATCAAAAATGATGTTTCCAAGAGAATTTGCCAAAGTCACATTTGACATACACATGATTCCAAATTAAAAATGAAAGACCAAAAATTCTAAAAAGTCGCTTAAGTTAGATGACTGAACACATATATAGGCATCTAAAGAAGAGGCTTGATTTAGAGAGGCATACACTGCATATATATATGTAGTTTTAATAATCTATATTTAGATAGACAATTATGAACATTTTGACTCAAGTGTAAACCTAAGCTTAATAGGCCTCGCCTGGGCTCAAAGAAAATCTTTAACAAAATAAGCCATAGAATATTCTAAATACATTCTTATACCACGTCCATCATTAGCATCTTCTATTAGTGTACTAATCAAGATGACTTAAAATCTGTCACAAGTGGTTAGTTTTCTCATCCTCTCCCCAGAGGCAGAAGTATGTGAAACATACTGCCAAGTCTTGGAAGCCCCCAAGAGTCCTGATGGGCTAATAGGGCTTTGTGCAGTGCCCAAGAAATAGAAACACTGCAACTTCTAGCTGATACTTCACTCTTACTTAGCAGGTTTCTTAAGATCCTGCAGCATTACAGGGCAAGGAGGGCTGCAAGATTTGTTCATCTGTAAAAACTAGGTTGTTATGTGTCAAAATCTGCCTTGTGAGCACACAAATAGCCACATTATCCATGGAAACCAGGTAATTCCTTAACACGTCAGTAGTTGGGTGCCTAATTACTCCAATTTGCACAAGCAAATGCCAATTTACTGTAAGATTATAGTGTCATGATTGTTTGTGCATGAAATCTCATAATTGTAGGGCATTCAGCAGAGAATCTCTAAAATGCATTACCAATATTTACTAATGGATGTTTATAACATTTACCCTTTGAGGTATATGAATAAATATTATTGTCCCACTTTAGAGATGGGAAAACCTGAAACAGAAGTTAAAGGATTTATATTGACTCACTGTGATTTTGGGATAGAGACAGGATTAGATTTCAATAGTTCTTAGCTTCCAACCCAATGCTCCCAAAAAGTTAAAACTAGTCTGGAATGCACCAAGAGATTTTAAATAAAAAAGCTTATGTGCTAAAATTGGAAAGGAATAGCTCAGGTGATCTGCTACTGAAGAAGTCTCTCAACAAGTCACTGATATGGCTGTGACCAAAGATAATATCAGATAAACACCACCAACATTGAAGTGTGCTCTGTGGCCCACAGGAAATTAATAGGTGACCTCAGTTATATTTTTTTAAAAATTACCATAAACTTACAAAGAAACTGGATTGCTTAAAACAGAGTGTCTCCCCAATGAAAGGACCCTTGAGCCAGGCTATGGGCATGAAAAAAACATACAGCAGGAAAAATAAAGGCAGTTCTATAAAGTGCCATGATAAGGACAATAAGGACACACATCCGTTTCAGCATCTCAATTTTTCCATGCATCGTATTCACTAACATTCTATAAACTCTACTAAAGTCCCTCACGGCAAAGCTTTATAAGATTTTATAATGACTCCCATCACATGTCTTCAGTAAGTTTGTAGATGAATGAGTCCGAATATACTGACAAGTATCAGAAGGGTAGCCATGTTAGTCTGAATCTGCATAAACCATTATTCTCATCAGCAACTATATACCACACCACAGTAACTCTAACTCAGGAACCAATCCCTGCAACAAACCTTGCTGCCAACTCTGCCCACATATCTACACCAGCAACACCATAACAGGGCCTAACCACATCAGCCACACCATCATGGGCTCATTCACCTGCACATCTACCAATGTAATATATACCATCATGTGCCGGCAATGCCCCTCTAATTAATTTGCAAATTTGACACTATGGCTGTGTCTACACTGGCTTCCCTTTCGGAAAAGGGATGCTAATGTAGCACTTTGGAATAGGCAAATCCGCGGGGGATTTAAATATCCCCCGCGGTATTTGCATTAACATGGCTGCCGCTTTTTTCCGGCTTGGAGATAAGCCGGAGAAAAGCGCCAGTCTAGACGTGATTCTCCAGAAAATAAAGCCTTTGAAAGTACTTGAAAGTACTTGAAAGTAGGAATAAAAGATCCTCCAGAAAAGGCTTTATTTTCTGGAGAATCACGTCTAGACTGGCGCTTTTCTCCGGCTTATCTCCAAGCCGGAAAAAAGCGGCAGCCATGTTAATGCAAATACCGCGGGGGATATTTAAATCCCCCGCGGATTTGCCTATTCCAAAGTGCTACATTAGCATCCCTTTTCCGGAAAGGGGTGCCAATGTAGACACAGCCTATCAGTTTAGGATTAAAGAAAGACTGTGAATGGCTAGCCAACTACAAAAGCAGTTTCTCCTCTCTTGGTGTTCACATCTCCACATCAGCTGCTGGAAGTGGGCCTCATCCTCCCTGACTGAATTGACCTTGTTATCTCTAGTCTTAGCTTTTGATTGGTACTCTTTTCATATGCCTGTATGTTTCTCCCTGTCTCTGGAATGTCTACTACATGCATCTGACGAAGTGGGTCTTTGCCCATGAAAGCTTATGCGCCAATAAATCTGTTAGTCTATAAAATGCCTCAGAATATACTGGAGTTAGATATAGGTCAGCCAGGATCATTAACCTCAGAGCCAAATAAACCTTTGAGAAAGTTCAGGTTTAGGTCTAAAGTACATAATTCTGTCCCTTGTGTCTATAGAGAGAGAAATTAAAACTCCATCATCCAAACACACCTAGGTTTTGGAAAAAGAAATCCAAAGCTGAACTGTGTGACCTGGAAGCATTTCTTGAATGATAAATATAGGAGTGAATTTCATGTGGAGTTCTTATAAAACAACGAATAGTCTAGCAGCACCTTAAAGACTAACAAAACATGCAGATGCAAGAGCGGCCCAAGGCGGGCTGTGGCAGCTGGTGCCCCAAGCAGAACGTGTGATCGGCGCCTGCACGGCCGTCAATGGAGTGATGTCGTCATTGAGTGCCCCGTTGAAGGTGGCGCTCTAGGCGATAGTCGAGTCGGCCTACAGTCACGGGCCGCCCCTGTGTATATATCATATCATGAGCTTTCATGAGCACAACCCACTTCTTCAGATGACAGCTTCGTGGGTTGAGTCCACGAAAGCTCATGATACCATCTACATGTTTTGTTAGTCTTTAAGGTGCTACTAGGCTATTTGTTGTTTTTTCAGTTTCTCCTGTTACAGACTAACTCGGCTTCCCCTCTGAAGCTTGTGGAGTTCTGGTAGTGAAGATCAAAGATTGTAGAACCAGAGAATGCCTAAATCACCATTGCTTTTTTAAAAAAAATCTATGTAAGCTAACAGATAAATAAATTATATAACTGATTAACATGCACAATAGACTTAGACTTAGCAGGCTAGGAACCCTATGATCCCATTCTAGAGCAGTGAATATCTTGGAGTTGCAAAATACTTGTGTATGTGAATAACACAGAAATATGAAGAAAGGCAAGACACTTAATTCTATTCCTCCTTCTATTTTCCTTTCAAATATATGTTTTGTATGGAGGCATCCATCAGACAGCACTCTGTCAATGAGATGTGCCATTGCCATGTGTGTGTATCCTGATAAAATTCAAAGTACAAACAGGCATTAAACAGGGCTGTATCATCACCCCAACCATGTTCACAGTCTTTATTGCTGTCATTTTTTACCTAATTTCTGGGAAGCTCCTAGTTGGCATAGAAATCATCTATAGAATGGATGGAAAGTTGTTCAGGCTTAGCAGGCCAAAAGCTAAGAGAAAGATTTCCACCACATCAATTGTGGAACTTCAGTATGCTGATAACAATGCAGTTTTTGCCCATTCTGAGAAAGATCTTCAAACTATCTTGCATGATGCTTATGTATGTCTTGGTCTCACCCTCTACATCAAGAAGACCAACATGCTCCATCAGCCATCTCTACATGAGGTACCATCCACTCCATCTATTAAAATCAATAGAGAGGCACTAGAGAATCTCAATCATTTAATCTGCCTGGGAAGTTATCTTTCATCCAAAGCAGATATTAATGATGTAGAAATCCAACATCATCTAAGCTGTGTCAGTGCAGTCTTTGGTCATTTATAGCACAGGATTTTTAAAGATCGTAACATCTGAACAGACACCAAGCTTCTTGTCTATCAAGCTGTCATTCTCCTGACACTATTGTTTGTATCTGAAACCTGGACAACCTACAGACATCACTTGAAAGTCCTTGAGAGGTATTACCAATGCTGCCTCTGCAAGATCTTGAAGATCAAATGGGAAGACCGGTGCATTAATATTAATTTTCTGGAAGAGGTAAAGACCACCAATATCGAGACAATGATCATCCATCAGCAACTTTGATGGACTGATCACATTGTTCGGATGTCAGACCATCGCCTCCCAAAACTGGTCCTGTTTTCTTAGCTAAAAGAAGGGTACCGTAATGTGGGAGGACACAGAAGTGTTAGAAGAACTTGCCACAGGATAACTTAAAGAAGAGCAACATTGACATTGACACTTGAGAGACACTCGCATAGGATCAGTCAAAACAGAGAGAAGTCCTACACAATGGATCCCTGCATTTTGAACTTGCCTGCAGACAAGCTGAAAAGGAGAAGAGGCACAGGAAGAAGGGAACACTTGTTGTTGACTCATGGTTGTTGACTCATGGTCAACAACCTCCTGCTGTATCTGGAAACATCTGTACTCATTATAATAGAACTTGTGGTTCAGTCATCTGTGGGTCCACAACTCCCATGGAAGATGATCATATTCGGCAATGAGTCATCGCCCATCAGACTTAACCTTAGCAGGAAGCCCATGGCCCTGTTCCAGAGCAGTGAATATCTTTGAGATGCAGAACACATGTAGCTTATGTGAATAATCCAGAAATATGAAGTAAGGCAATACACTCCAGCAGTTCGTCTTCAGAAAACACGATGTCATTTATGTACAGACTTTTAATTCTATTCCTCCTCCTATTTTCCTTTCAAATATATGTTTTGTATGGAGGCATCCATCAGACAGCACTCTGTCAATGAGATGTGTCATTGCCATGTGTGTGTATCCTGATAAAATGAAGCTAATGCATATGTAAATCTGCCTGCCCAAGAAAAGTGTGTGGAAACATATTTGACTTGAAATCTTTCATTGCAAAAAGATTTTAGAAGGATACAGATGTAGTTATTCCCCAGTTAAAAACTGAATCCTGAACCTTTCTAATCTGAACAAATATACAAAATGAAAAGAAAATTTCATTGTAAAAACACAGCCAGAGCCTTCTTTGTGGCTAAAAGTCACAGAACACAGTTCAGGGAGCAAGGGTGCAAAAGTAGCTTAAAAGTGGCTTGATGCTAGACCAGTCTCTGGTTATTTTAGGGCAGCTTGGGAGTTAAAATGATCACAGGAAGTTGAAAAACAGCTGAAAACCAGCATACAAATGCCATGCCCCACTTCCTCCAGCCATTATCCCTATTCCTGCTATGTAGCAACAGAGTAGTGTAAGAACTATGATAGTTTTGGATGAGTTAATGAACATCCTTATATGAAGCAATTCTATTTGAGCCAATTAAAACAATGGCTTTTCAGCCAAATAACACTATCATGGAAGTGCAAACTATCCATCTCTCCATCCTGGCCGTAAGATGAATTAAAGGAAAACAAATTGATTTAGCTCCTGACCAGAGAAAAAGGGAATATATCAGCCCTCCAGTCTCAGATAGTTACCCACCACTCTTCCTGATAACTTTTCCTTCTTCACCAAAGCAAATGACACAGTTTTCTTAAATAGAAGGCACACATGCCATGCCACTATACTCAGCCTCTGCCTGGGGTAGAGCCTTGTTTTCAGAAACATGGAGTTGCTGTGTTTGATGCTAGATGAAGGGGTAGTCAAATGACAGTCATAAGCACAAAATGGAGGCTTATAGACTATTATAAGTACAAGGCAACAAAGCACCCAGACAACAGCCATATAGCCTTATGAAGCTGCAAGGTGGACATTCTAAAAAAATACTGCAGACTGCCATCACATACTATTTTCAAGGCTCTGCACTGATAGGCTGTGTCCAGACTCAGGGGTTTTTTCGGGAAAAGTAGCCTTTTCCCAAAAAAACTTCCCCTGCGTCCAGACTCAAGCCGCGTTCTTTCGAAATAATTTCGAAAGAATGCGGCTTTTCTTTCGATGGCGGTAAACCTCGTTTCACGAGGAAGAACGCCTTCTTTCGAAAGTTCCTCTTTCGAAAGAAGGCGTTCTTCAATGTAAATAGGGCTTCCTCGAAAGAGAGCATCCAGACTCGCTGGGTGCTCTCTTTCAAAAAAGCGGATTGCTCTTTCGAAAGATCCGCCTGCAGTCTAGACGCGATCTTTCGAAAGAGGCTCTTTCGAAAGATGCTTTCGAAAGAGCCTCTTTCAAAAGAAGCCTGCAGTCTAGACATAGCCATAGGGATTAATGTATTTTTCAGATAGACAACTGATCATGAAGGCATACAAAAAAAATCAAAACTCCATCATAGTAACGTAAATTTCACTTTCTGATTTTTTTTTAAGAAAAGGCAAAACCATCACCTGTTTTGAATGGGCTCTTAAGTATGACCATTTACATTAAATGTGTGTGGAAAAAAATGAGGAAAGGATTTAAAGATCTCATCTGGCAAATTGCTTTGCTAACAGATATGTATTAAATGCATTTTATCCTGGCCATAATTAGGCACCAGTTTTGTAGCTTTGTGATCATCATAGCTTTCCTCCTCTTCTTTTTCCTCCTTCTTTTTCTCCACCTCGAATTTACAACACTAGTGTATCACTTTTGGAAAGAAAAACACAGACTAAGCAAATATGAGGAACAGTGTAAACTTTTGTGTAATGATAAGGAAGATAATACTATCTACCCACAACAAGATAACAAACTCCTTATAGTGTAACTTAGCCAATTTAAAATTAATTATAAACTTCTGCTCTGATCCATTTGTACTTGAAAAAATGTATCTATGCTGCATACTGGCATCTACATGCACAATTTTTGAAGTTATAAGTGTAGAATTCCATAATATAGAAAAATATATTCTTTTTATATTCCTATGCATTATATATATATTAGGGTACGTCTACACTAGCCCCTAGTTGAAACTGACTAGAGGGTTTAAACCATGGGGTTTAACTGGTAATTCAAAGTAAGGGGTTTATTTCGGAATCGCCCTTCTCTGCCGTGTATCGACACGGGCAGTTCTTCCGGGCTAGTCAATTTCCAAAATGGCAACCGGTCGGGAACATGCTAATGAAGCACGGGATATTTAAATTCTGAGCTTCATTTGCAATTTCGGTCACCCTCATTAGCCTCCCTAGTTCGAACTAGGGGGCTAGTGTAGACGTACCCTTAGAGTGTGTGTGTGTGTGTCTTTCTGTCTGTCTGAGAGTCTGTTTGTTCAAGGTCTCCTCCTAAGTGGTAAGCGTTAGGGCTCCCAAATTGGTATGCAGTGTCCTACTCTCCTAAAGCAAGTGTTAGAGGACAACCAGAAGCCACGGGTAAAGGACTTGTTCCCATAACATGGAAAGAGTGGGGCTACTGTTCCGAGGGATGAGAGAAGAGAGTGACCACTGGGGACAACGAGCCTGCATGGGAGAGCCATCCTGTAGAGAGTCCACTGGCCAACAGGGCTGAGGCTCCACCATCTTGCCTGCCAGCAGACCGGTAAGTAGGCCCCCCCGCTCCAAACCCTTTCCCCACCCCACGGCCCTTGGCCACAGCCCCAGAGAGGGGAAAAGAATGAAGGCCCCTGGTGGCTAGGGGGAGGACTTAGGGGAAGAAAAAATGCCCCTCTTGGCCTTGGGGCTTGGGGGAGTAAAAACGCCTCTGTCAGTGTGTGTGGGGGGGGGGGAATTTGCGGGGAGAAAAAAACACCCCTAGTGGCTGGGAGGTGGGAAGGAGGTATAAGGGGGGAAAGAAAAGGCCCTTGGAGGCCGGAAAGCTATCAGGAGAGAAAAAGCCCATGCTGGATGGGACTCCCTTGCCTTGAGACCCCCATAACCCTCACTCTTGCACTCCCCCTCCTCCACATCCCCAAAGTCTTGCCCTTAGTCCTGCACACACACCCCACTGCCAGCCCCCTGCCCTGAAGGATATTAAGGACAACATTTATAAAGAAGGGTTTATTTTATGTAACAACATGTTTAGGACCAGCTGGATAGGGTTATATAAATTTGCCAGCTTTGAGATCACAAAAGGCATCCCTTTCAGAAGACAAGTGGAAGTCAAATCTTTCTGTTTATAAACTATTTTTATGAAATCACAAATATCTCTTTGAGTGGAAAGTGGAAAATATAAACATGAGACCTTAGTGATCTGAAGATATGGTGCATTTTAGCTGCACCTTTCAAAAAGATATTTCACAAAATGAAAAACTTTTGCTATATGTTCCTGTTTAGAGCAAGAAAGCACATCCTACTACTGCAAGTAATCTAGTAAGTCACTTCTACCACATATCCCTCCAAATACAATTTGCCCGAGTTCAGTATTTTGCTGGGTTTTTTTCAAGTGTATTCTTATTTATTTGAAATGACACAGTATTTACATCTCATAGCTTATTAACTCTAATCACCCACTTTGGTAATTAAAAAGGACATTGTTGTCTATTGACATTGATCAGAACACAGAAAGAATTGGTGAAGTGACTCTAATGAAATATTTTTTGTAAGTCGTAGGACTGGATAATTATAGGCACAGAAAAACTAAATGTACCACTTCTTTTAATGAAATCAATATCATATTGCTCAATTAAGCAACTGAAGCATAGTTCAGTGATCACATAGTTTGATGTGAAATTGACAAATATTTTAAATGATTGTGCAACTAACAGACTGCTTTATGTGGTGGTACCTAAAATAAACTCAGTTACTTGCAGGTTTCAACATATTTTGTCAGAGAGTTTACAACAAATGATCTGCTGTAAAATACATTAGCATGAAGGGAAAAGAATCCCATTCTAAAGTTCACCTAAAGGAAATGGAAAGTTTTTCATTCAAAGGAACTTTTTTTTTCTTTTATTGGTGTCCATCTGTTGATTATTTCATTTTAAAGAGATTATGTTTAAATGGAAACACAATATTTTAGGACTATTCCCCCACATGCAGTATTGTTCAAATTTCAAAGGACATTATATTTGATAACTAACACTTATTACTTATTGCCCTTTACAAAATATTCTTGGCAGAAGGTTAGAAACTGACATTTCCAGCTGAAAATAATGCACTGTCAAATAAGAAAACTGCAGGGTATAATTTTTAACACTCATATCTATTATTTTAAACATGAAACATTTCATCAGCTTGACATTAATTGATATAATAGGGACAGAAAAGGATAATGCAATTTTAGTGGCTATCTACATTTAATTAACTGGCAGCAGTAGCCTGTGACAAAAGAAAACTCTACTACAAAAAATAAAGCCTGTTTGTACACCTCCTTTCATGTATTATTGAAACACTGGATCATTATGCAAAATAATAAAGTGCTCAAATAGAGTAAAAAACTAATAAATGCCAAGACAAAACTTTGAAAAAAGTTAGTAAATACAGTATTGTATGGAAATTCTGATGTATATTAGCTCTCATGTGCACTGTAAAATGTTTTATTATGAAAAAATGGATAAGATACTTATCTTTTAAATTGGAGTTTAATATTTTATTAGTGCCAGGCACATAATTCTCATCAAATGGCAGGAAACTCTTTTTTGTATGGATATAAATGTCTAGAGTTTAATATTTCAAAGATAAGTACCTACTACTGCATCTATCACATTGCAGCTTAATGGAATTTACTTTTTCTTAAATATTTATACTGTATTTGTATTTGGTCGTTCAGTGATTGCATAACTACTGAAGTAGAACCGATAAGGCAGTGCAACAACCTTGTGAATTATACCTTCTTTTTAAAAAAAAAACCCTCAAGTATTTAAAATGTTTAATAAAGTATAGAAATGTAAACCCTGCCAATTTTCTAGCCTTCAAGACAGATGGAAAGGTAGCACTCTGTAGCTGACAAAAGTTCTTCTAAGTTAACCTAAGACTGCTAAAATCATCTCACTTTCCCAAAATAAATTATATTTAAATAAAAACAGAATCACATTAGTGAAAAATATTTCCTGTGAATCTAAAACTCTCAGTAGTGAGCAAATTAAACTGAATCTAGCCTCTGATATTTTGTACACAGTGTAATGTACAGACAGCATCATTCAGGTTCTGCAATACGGCAAACTATTTCATCAGTTCTGAGAAATGCTTTCTGATCCATGCTGATACAATTACCTAGCCTTTATTGGCAATTTAAACCTGCTTTTAGGGACATTTTAGAGCAAATGATGTTTTCTTGATATTTTAAAAAAGCAGTACTATTTGCCATACCTTTGGGATAAGGTAGAAATGGAGTTAGAGGCTCATTAAATATCTGATTGGTACAATGTGTTTTTTGTTACTGTGAACTAAACTACCAAAAAAATGAAGACATTTTGCAGAAGGTTTTGTTCCCTCTTGCAGCTAGAAAGAATTTTGATTGAGTATTTCTGTAAAAATATAAACGGGCATTTACAACTACTATACTACTTAAAAGGGTCCTAAAAATCGCCTATTAATTGTAGGATGTGGAAACTTACCCAATAAATATTTTAATATGAACATATGAGAAGGAAACTGTATTTTTCTGGTTTATATAAAATATGGATATTCAGTTTATGATCTACAGAACCTGGATTTTTTCTTATGTTACCAACAGTATTAGAAAAAGAATGTTTTACAATGATGGCAAATAAAACTAGATGTTATTAAATACATTTAGATAGGGATTTAAAATAAACAATATGGGAAACTATATAACATTTTAATGAATGATGAAAACTTATCTAAAAGAATTTTTGAAAACTGGAACAGTGTTAACCAGTGGTTCTTAGAATTTGCTTTTCTGAGCCTCAGTAAAATAATAGAATGATATTCTGTTGTTCTATTTAATTAAAATAATATATAGCTGAGAGTGGCTTCAAAATGTACACAATATTAAAAAGGTTCTCCAGATGTACCTCTGAATGTTGCATCTCTCTGCAGTAATCCCACTACTGGGCTTTTTCACATTCGTGTTGTAGAGTTCCCAATGTCACACAGTTGTTTTCTTACACACTGGCCTGGGTAAATAACATAAAAGAAAGTGTGATAGCCCAAGAGCATAATATTGTGATAAATAAAAGCTGCTAATTTAAAACTCTTACAGAAGTGAGATACCTCCCAAGAAAAGTATTCTGGTAAATAAAATCTGATAATTTAAATCTTTTAAAATAATGGTTTCCTGCTGCTAGTGTCTGACACAAAATGTAGTAGTATAATCTGCTTATTTGGCAGACCTGTAGCTGAAAAGAAACTATTGCTGAAAATGTTATGGATTAGCAAATTTTTGTGTTACTTACATGTAATAAAGTTGATAGGTTTTATCCAACTTCACTGAAATCAGTGAGATTGTGGTCTGGTTCTAAAATTAGCAATATTGTATGTTTATTTTGAAAACTATAAGGTTTTAACTCCATTTGTCTAAGTGGTTAATAAGGAGGCAAAGAATTAGTCCTAACTTCAGCTATGCTGAGATCAGATATAGTTCAATAGGATGAAAAAAACTTTTAAAACTGTTTGTTTTGATATGCCAGTTAAACACTGTTTTTTCAGCATGTCTTTTTACTTCTGCAACCTGCAGTGTATGGACAATTTTATTGCTGTAAAAAAATAGGCAGCTGGAAAGCCTACCATATAGTTAATATTGCTGCAGAAACTATGACAAGAAAACAGGCCAGAGAGGCAGTTTAGCTTTGCAACTGAGAGAGACCTGGAATAGATGCCAAATTCCAAAATCCCTGATAGATTCAACAGCAATTGTCATATTCTGGAATGCAAAAATATGCCTTCAGAAAACACTGCCTAGGAGGATACTGGGTTCCTTACAGTAAAAACATGCACGCAAAGCAAGATCAACCACTCAACTTTGTTCAGCCATCTCAGATACCATAGTTACATAAACATAAATATTTCACCTGTTACAATCACATCTGGAAAAAAAAATAGGAGACTGTTTTTGTGCTTCATTCATGTTTCCCCTTATTCTCTCCTCTTCTGCAAATACCCCTCCAGCACAGTTCTATGGTGGAGCTTGATTTTACCTACTGTATGTGTGTGATAAGGGCTGTACTGCCATGCCTTGTTAATGTCTCTGGCAAAGAACTCTTATTCTGCAGCCAGTCGGCAGGAAATTTAGCAAGATTGAGAATTACAGAGCTCTCTAAATGATGGACCTGATCCTCCACTGCCTTGCACCTCATATAAGTATTTACACATGGTAAAATAGTGCCAAATTGATGTAAAATGCTGCCATTCTAATATGGCTGCTTTTTAGACCAACATTGAGTGGTGACTAAGCAAGGGGAGAATGGAATAAAATGTATCTTAATCAAACTACTGATTGTGGTTTCAAATAAACAGATTTGAAAAAGATAAAATAGAACTCTGTGTTCTAGTGGCTCCTCTCTTGACAAGCTTATTCAGGAAGAAATCCCCACTAACTTCAGTGGCCATTCCTGGCAATCTAATCTGTACAGAAAACAGGTTTGGAGTTTATTTGTACAGACATTACTTTAGTGCTAAACTTCCATTCCTAGCAGTTTTCCCTCCAATTTATAACGACAACCCTATTCACCATCTTTATCATCTACAGTCCTTGTATTATGTAAGAGTACAAATAAAGGCACAATCCTCTTGCTGTTCAAGAGTGATTAGGGATGGCTGTTTAATGGGAACTAAGTATACACAGAAACTTTGCAAAAAATGCTCAGCATTTTGTAGGTTTGGGCCCATAAGTAACATATCATGGAACAAATCCTGACCTTTTGTGTGCAGGGGCGGAAATGTGCAGCAGAACTCTCATGGCTCCACTGATGCAGGAAGAGGGAGGCAGTTGTATAGGAGCTACACTGCAGTACACAGCCTCTCTCAGTAGATAGCCAGGGAGAGTAGACTCTGTGGGTCAGTGCACAAGGTAAGCTAGTGGAGTACTGAGGAGATGACCAGTGGGGTCCAGGGAAAAGTGGTCCATATCTTACATCTACAGGGAGAAGGTTCCATAACCCAGATTGAAGGAAAACATTCCCTCAAAGTGGGCTATGCAAATTCTTGCTATGCCCTTATTAACTCATGGAGGGTATGTCTACACTACCCTCCTAGTTCGAAGTAGGAGGGTAATGTAGGCATACCGCACTTGCAAATGAAGCCCGGGATTTGAATTTCCCGGGCTTCATTTGCATATGCGGGGAGCCGCCATTTTTAAAACCCCGCTGGTTCGAACCCCGTGCAGCGCAGCTACACGGGGCTCGAACTAGGTAGTTCGAACTAGGATTCCTATTCCGAACTACCGGTACACCTCGTTCCACCTCGTTCAGCAGGATCCTAGTTCGAACTACCTAGTTCGAGCCCCGTGTAGCCGCGCTGCACGGGGTTCGAACCAGCGGGGTTTTAAAAATGGCGGCTCCCCGCTTATGCAAATGAAGCCCGGGAAATTCAAATCCCGGGCTTCATTTGCAAGTGCGGTATGCCTACATTACCCTCCTAGTTCGAACTAGGAGGGTAGTGTAGACATACCCTCCGAAGCTTCAGCGGGTAGCCAAGTTAATCTGTGCAGAAAAAAACAACAAACGGTCTGGGAGCACTTTATAGACTAACAAAACATGTAGATGGTATCATGAGCTTTCGTGGGCACAGCCCACTTCTTCAGATGACTGGAGTTCATATTAAGAAGTGCCTTTCACCAAACATGAAAGAGACCTTTTCACCCCCATGCAATTACTTAAAAGCTTACTTACTTACTTACAAAATAGGGATGTAAAATCCCATTTAATTGGTTAAGCAGTTAAATGTAATGTTTAATCGGTTAACATATTAAAGGGGGCAGGCTGGAGCTCTGCCTCCCGCCACTGACAGGGGCTGCTCTGGTCGGGCTGGTGTGCCCCAGCCTGCAATGTGCCTATGCTTGCCTTCTCTGGCCGGGCTGGGGACACCCCCACATCCCAGGTCCCTGCACCAAGCCCCGAGGGACTAAGTAGCCCCTTGCCCACAGTGAACAGGGAGCTGTTTCAGCCCCTACCAGTTAATAGGTTAATCATTCACACCCCTAACTCAGAATGATTGCACCACACTTTTAAGTGGGAAGGGAGGCAAGGGTTGTCTGGCTTGCTGCAGGAGAGGGTCTAGGGGTGGGAGTAAGGCTTAGAAGCTGTTGCAAAAAATGAGGAGTGGGTCAGCCTGATGATGCCAACTTATCCCCAAGGACCAGAGTTCAAAAATGGAAGAAAGACCCCTTTCCCTGGATTAGCAGGATCAGAGAGCTGAAATGGGGTTAGTTGTGTTGTACACTTTTATCTAATAATGAAGTTTTGGTCTGATTAAAACTGTATGAAGTGTCTTCTGGCCTTTCTCTCAGTATAGCCAGACAACAGTAGATCCTTGGGCTCCTGAGAGAACAAGGGACTGCTTTTTCCTGTCCCCAAGTGTTCAGAGTGGGGTTCCCACACTGGCTTGCAAGTGGTACAGTTGATGCACAACCCATATGACAGTGAGATCACATCTCTCTTGGGCAATGAGACTCTTACCTCAGTTTATGCAGAACAGAGGCCTAGCTGCCAGAATATAGCAGGAAGTCTTTACCCATGGGAACAGAGCTTGCCTCTCTGAGCAGATATTAGACTAGCAACATAGAAAAGTTTGATATAGTTAAGAGATAAAGGCAATGAAGAATTATTGAGATGCCATCCTGCATCTGTATTAACATGAACAAATTATTTTTGGTAGAGATTCAATTTCATAAAAATGGTTTCAAAAGCTGTTTCATGAGCAGCAGAATGCTTGTTTTTCTTCTCACCAAAATGAATAAAAACGTTATGATATGTTCAGCACAGTACTTAAGTATTTGTTTTGTTAATTTCTTAAAACAAATTGGATTCCCAGTAAATACAAAACTTGGACAGCTGCATTAAGCAAGCAGTGGGGAAGCAATCTCATAATGATTATCATGTAAAAGTGACTACAGAAGAATTCCCAGAATTTCATCCAAACAGTTATTGGCTCTATTATAAAACTCTTATAAAATCCAATATAGATATTCCTGAAGGAAGCAAGAGGATTTATAAATATGTACAACTATTCTCAGGTGATTAAGGAAACATAGAAAGCATGAGACATTATTAAATGACAAGAGAATGAATTGATATACTCTTTCTCTTTGATTTATTGTAATTGAAGGGAACTATAGCAGTTGAAGTGGTTTTCCTTCCAGTCATGAGGTTAACAGATCAGAAAGATTACGAGGTATTTAGGGTTGAAAGAATTAAATTTTTATTTGTAAACATGGATAATTATTGATTTTACCCTGCACACACAAATGAGAAAAATATTTCCATTGATAATAATCCAAATTTATAGATAGGCCATTGAGAAAAATAACACTCTGAAAAATTATTAGAGTTTGATTTAAGGGTATATACTTTATGTAGTTTGATATGTGATGTTGCCAATTGGTGTTTAAACAGTTATAAAGGTTTAACTTTATGAATCTTGACATCTACTCTCACATCTGAATCCCCCATAATTTTCCACAACAGTGACAATTTAAATCAATAAAAATATTTTTTTAAATGCTTAAAACAAACAGATATTATCAGTCAAAACTTTTTTTAAAAGTAAAAATCAAATTCTGCCAAGCCTAATGTAGTTGGACACACGGACAATACTCAGTCATGTACAAAGATAGAGTCTGCCTGTCTCTGAACCTCACATAGGAATGAATGCGTTTGTGGCAAAAGTAAACACTGTAACGCACATCACTCGCTTCATACTTTTCAAGCTTCTCTGTCAGTTTGTAATGATATTCCTAGTAACATTCTCATAGTTTCATGAAGAATCTGGGGCAAATGAGTTCCAAATCCTCTCTCTTTCATTGTCTCTGGAATCTTGGGCAAGTTCTGTAAACTTCCTTTCCTGAATTTCCTCATCTGGAAAAATGAGACAATGGTACTTTTCCTACCTCTGTCAATGGAACATATATTGTGAAGATTGGTTAATATTTGTAAAGCATTTCTAGCAAGTGTTATTGATGGATTAGAGCATATGGTACCAGCAAATGTAGATGAGGAAGCATGGTTTATGAATCTATGTATTACAGTTGTCACCTGTTGCCTCCTAACTTCTGTGCTGATTTGGTCTTTCAGAAACAAATAAAATAGCTTCAGACAGTGAGGTTTTAAAGAGATCCATAGATTTGTGTTGGGATATATGAATATGCTTCCCTTGGGGATGCTGTAATGGAGGTCAGTAAGTAAATATTCCACACAATTGACTTGAGTTAGCGAACAGCCCCAACTTTAATTATGATTTCTTTAGCCTTGGGGAAAATCCCTGTTATCCAATAGAAAAAAACCCTTCATCTTATGGAGTTGCTCTTTATTTATTCAAGGGCCATAACTGGCTGCCAAGACAAAGGGGTTTCATCTAGCCACAAACAAATAGGATTTGGCCAGAAGTGAAATCTTTCTCTCTCTTGTGAATTATTAGATTCTGACAAGAGCTGTCTCAAACTGTACTCAGTGTTAAAGCTATTAAAGTGTCTTCCCATGTCTTATCACACTTAACATAAAGTGCTCCCATCCATTTCTGCCTCTGTGCTCAAGTTTAAGATAAATTATAAATTATGGTCCCCTCAAAAATTGGCTACTGCAAAAGTGGACTCCTGTGAAAGCTGTCAAAAAGGATTAAACATCCATCCTTAATGAAAACATGGAACTTAAATAACCCAGCATCCATAATCCTAATAAACCAACCAGCCTAGCCACAAATGATTGAGTTTGAGGGGTGCTAACAATCGTCACCATGTCATTTTGCAGCAAAGAATCCTTTCATTTGGGCCATAATGATGACCCTAATAATGTTAGCAGGTTGTGAATTTTGCCATTCTGCATCTAAAAGCATGAAGTTTTACTACTTGAGTTAAGTAATCAGAACTGTGCCATCAAATGCCAGCAATGCCCTTCTACCATGTATACTGGCCAAACTCTAAGTCCTAACCTGATGCCCTGCCGGCACTGGTTCCGGCCAGCCTTAACTTCGGTTCAGGGTCCACTCAATGTGGACATGCTATTTTGAATTAGCAAAACGTTAATTCATAAGAACATAAGAACATAAGAATGGCCGTATTGGGTCAGACCAAAGGTCCATCTAGCCCAGTATACTGTCTACCGACAGTGGCCAGCACCAGGTACCCCAGAGAGGGTTGACCGAAGACAATGATCAAGCGATTTGTCTCCTGCCATCCCTCTCCAGCCTCTGACAAACAGAGGCCAAGGACACCATTTTATCCCCTGGCTAATAGCCTTTTATGGACCTAACCTCCATGAATTTATCCAGCTTCTCTTTAAACTCTATTATAGTCCTAGCCTTCACCGCCTCTTCTGGCAAGGAGTTCCACAGGTTGACAACACGCTGTGTGAAGAAGAACTTCCTTTTATTAGTTTTAAACCTGCTACCCATTAAATTCGAATTAGTTTTTAGGTCTAGGTGCACTAATTTGAATTAGCTTATTTTGAATTAACTAATTCGAATTAAGTTAGTTCGAATTAGTGCTGTAGTGTAGACATACCCAGAAGGATTACACCCAGAAGGAATACACAGCAGTGTGTATTAAAACTATTTGGACTCTGGATGAAATAAACCTTTCTACTATCAATACGTATTGGAAAAATTTGTGGCTAAAGGTAGTGAATGGTATTCATGGCTTACTTGAAAAACGACATGAGATGGAGGAAATTACAGAGCTGGGTCATCATGTTAGAGAGAAGGGATTTGATAATATCTAGGAGCTACTACAGTCCCACATCACCAACCTGGACGAAGAGCTGAAAGAGTTGATTCAGTCAAGCTTCAGTGATGAGGACAGTGAAAAAGCAGAAGGTGGCACCAAAGCTACAGCTGATGATAAAGAGTCTTGATAATGTTTTTTTCTGGAACTCAGAAACCTTTTCTCTGCAGAGTATCCATTCACGGGACATAGTCTGAAGTTCAAGAGAGCTTGAGGGGATCCTGATTCTTCACAGGGAAGTTTAGAAAGACATGCAGAAGAAAGCCAAATAACTGACGATCACTAGTTTTTTTTTTCACACATCTTTCATCACTCATTGGCCTCCCTGCTGGCCACTTGCTCCTGCCAGCCGCCCTGCTGGCTGCCTGCTGCTGCTTCTGAGATGGGTCTGGCTCTGAGCCAAACCTACTGATTTCAGCTCTTTGTGATGTCAGTTTCTCAGTGATTTCATCCCTTGGCCCACCGCATAGGCTGACCAAAAGATTCCAGCCTCCACTGGAATAATATTTTAAAATAATAAAGAGACTCCTTATGGAGTCTATTTTAGTTCTATCCTTAGAACTGGGGGTGGGGAGGGAGAGACAGGTTGAACCAGTCTCAGAGCTCATGCCTGGAGAGCATGTAGCCTGCTGGTTCAAGCTTCTTCCCCCCAATCCAATCCATTTGAGTCTGGAAGGGAAAGGCTTGTCCATCTGTGACTCTTTACAATGACAGTGTCTCTCCTGCAAACACTGGTGTTCATATTTTACAATTCCTATACTTATGGTTAACATGGTTTGTGACCCCACAACAGCCAAATTAGTTTCAATAGGCAAAATTTCATTCTAACAATTGACCACCCATCAGGCATATAGCACTGGCTAAACTGGATTTATATAACCATACCCAGGATTTCTTTCCCATTCCAGCATGAGCTGTATTTTCATATTGACAGTTGAATACCTAGCAGGGCTAAACAACTGAGTGGGCATAACCATACCCAAAACACCTTTCCCCTTCCAGCTGGCTACATTGGAAGCAGTGGTTCAGATCATGCTTGCATATATTTTCAAAAGCAGTTAGTGATTTTTGATGCTTCAATTTCTGTGTGTCCACCTTGAGACACCTACATGAGACCTGATTTTCAAAGAGGAGATAAGCAATTGCTGAAATTCAGGTGCCATTAAGGTCCCTCAAGTACATTACCCAAAAAGTGGAGGCACCCACCATCGTTAGTCCAGTTTGACAATTTAGACCATGTTTTTTCAAAATGTCAGATCCAATTTATCACTATGCATGGAGAAGAGTCTGTGTTAGCTCGAAATTATATGATGGCATCAAAGACAGAAAAGGGCATATGCTGCTTGATGCACAGAGATAAAGAGCTCAGACTCCAGAAAAGAACCTCCCACAAAGTGCCCATTTTTTACTTTGGGGTTTGATTGTGAAGTGCCATTTGGCTCCCGTGAAGAAAAAGGAACAGGGTTACAGAGAGGGTCAGTGAGCTAGATTGTGGTCATGAGGGGAAGTGCTACCAAGCTCTTACAAGAGTAGTCTATTCCCTCTGGCAGTAAGATGAGTTAATGAAAGCTGTTGTAACATTTATGTTACCTTTAATATGGTTAAATGAAAGGTTTGTGGTTTTTCAAATCCAGGAGTTGGAGGCATGATCAGTCAGTCAGGGTTTGAAGAGATCTGCAGGGAACTGAAAACAGAGTTAGGAAAAAGAGCAAAGATAACCTGGTATTCACAGTCAATTGTCCTGAGAGGACTGTTGGAGTAAAAAAGGCTGGATTAGCAGTCATAGATCATAGAATCATAGGATCATAGGGTTGGAAGAGACCTCAGGAGATCACTGAGTCTAACACCCTAAGTGCCACCTTCTTTCTGTCTTTCTGTTTTTCAGGGGCTCTTCAGGCTCTGTCTATCCTTATTGTAGTGTATTCCACAGTCAGCGCTAAACAAATACATGAATAAATAATGACAGCCTTAGTGATACCAGCATAGATTTACAATGAACTATTACTTCAAATAGTGTTTGATGTTTAGTACTCTAGAATTGTGGATTTATACACATTACAGAATACAATAAAATTAATAGAGGAAAGACAGAAAGACAAACATTTTTCCCAGTCAAGTAAAATATCCCAGGACTTATCAATGGTGCAATGAATAAGATGTTAGGTAACATCAGACATGGTAATCAAATGGTGCCTTGTGCCTCATCTAAATCTAGCTTCCTTATGGTTTGGGAACATATAAACAAAATTAGAAAGCTGTAATTTGGATGTTTGAAATAAAAATGATGGAAGATATACCTTTAAGATAAGATGAACTGAATGTATTTTTAATCTTAAACACATATAGAAAATGCTTGTGTCTCTTGCATGATTTATAAATACATAATTGACACAAGAAAGAATATAATAGATTAATGCTACATAAGTCATTGATTTTCTAGAGAAGTACAGTACAAGATTACTGTGCATACTTACTTCATTCTGAATGCTTTCTTTTCTCAGAGTCAGAGTCACCTAGTATTTTAAATTCCTTGCACTACATCAGGGTTATGGTACTATGTTACAAAGTTATTCAGAAACCTGATTGGCCATGTTCCTGCAATACATTTTCCTAACCCCAAGATAAAGATCCATGCATCTCTTTACCCTTTAAACAAAAAAGCTATTGTAATAGCATGTAGTGTGATGCATGGCATGAATACCAAAACATGTACATGCACTGCTAAACTGTTTAAGTATGGAAGAAGTAGTGTCTAATAGCATCAGGAAATTGAAATTTAAAAATTTTTCTCACTCACTTATTTGATGAGAACTGGGCTGCTGACAGGTGAAGCAGAAAGTCATTTTTCAAGTTAAATGCCAAGTGGTTATATAGCATAATATTCAGTCAAAATTAACCACCTCACTGCTGCATTGACATACAGCATATTTAATGGCAACAGTTTTCCTCAAAGAAAACTATAGACCTTAGGGAGTCTTTGGAAAATGGAAAGAAAATTTTACTAATATTAAAAAAGTGGTAATAGTCCCAGTACCTCACTACAGATATAAAAAAAATTAACTCATTGCCAAAAATGGAAGTGTCTCATAGTGGTATCTTTATAAAGTGGCTTACATGAAGACTATTTGTTTTATATCTTCATATCTTTTGGTTAGTTTTATGTGTAAACCATTTTGTGCATAAGCCAATAGGGATCTTCAGCAAGTGCTATGTGCAGAAGACAAATTGCTTATTACAAAAGCTTCATACTTATTGCTACTTACAACTATTTGTCACATAAAACTGGCTGCATGAACACGGAAATATCCTAGACACAACTTTAAGGCCCTGATCCTACAAAGTCATCCTTATATGCCAGCCCCTCAAAAGGACAAAGTCATGTTGATGTCCATGGGTTTCTACATGGGCACATTGGACCACCAACACGTATCAGATTTAGAACTCAGGGGGCAAACCTGGCTCCATTCAAGTCAATGGTGGGTTAGCCACTGTCTTCAAAGCAGGCTAGATTCCATCATTAAAGTTTGCAACAGTAAAATATACAGCTTTGCCAGTTGATGCTTTTTAAACCATTTATTGAAAATGCAAGTAATTCCAAGGTATAATATAATCAGCATTGAATCCTAAGTACACACCATATTTCTAGTTTATTTCTGTAAGTGTCCTGCAGTTAGCCACATTTCAAACTAGTGAAGCACTGCTATGCAAGTAACTTATTTTCCAGTCAGTGACTGAAGAGAAAAACAGTAATGAATTGAACAGAAGTTTTAATTCTGCTCAAAATGAAATGTTTTATTTTATTTGAGGGTTTTTTTAAAGTTTTTGTGATCAAATTTAAGCACATTTCAAAATGGAATGTCATTTTGAATCAAAAAGTCTAAGGCCTGGTCTACACAAGGACCTTAGGCTGAAATTAGCAACCCCCTTCCAGTGGTCAATTTTCGAAGTAATACATCCACTACCAAATTCATTATTCAGGAATAAGGTGTTGTGGAATTTGAAATCTGTAGTCTTGTTTTTTCATGAGTAATTATGCTATTCCTGAATTTGTAAGTCCGAAATAACATTAATGTGGATCTCCGGTGCCGCTAATTTAAATTAATCCTACGGGAGCCCTCCCACAGCTCGCCAGAGTGCTTCCTGGGGTTCAGAGTCCAAGGCAGGCTCTATTATGGTGCATGCGGTACTTTGGACTACATTTGATTCTTCCCTGTAGTGAGGACATGGAACTTCGAATTTGTAAAATTAGGTTCCTAGAAGTCGAACTTAATCATAGAATCATAGAATCATAAGACTGGAAGGGAACTCAAGAGGTCATCGAGTCCAGCCCCCTGCCCTCAAGGCAGGACCAAGCTCTGTCTACACCATCCCTGACAGATGTCTATCTAACCTGTTCTTAAATATCTCCAGAGAGGGAGATTCCACCACCTCCCTTGGCAATTTATTCCAATATTTGACCACCCTGACAGTTAGGAATTTTTTCCTAATGTCCAATCTAAACCTCCCTTGCTGTACTTTAAGCCCATTACTCCTTGTCCTGTCCTCAGAAACCAAGAGGAACAAATTTTCTCCTTCCTCCTTGTGACACCCTTTTAGATATTTGAAAACCGCTATCATGTCCCCCCTTAATCTTCTTTTTTCCAAACTAAACAAGCCCAGTTCATGAAGCCTGGCTTCATAGGTCATGTTCTCTAGACCTTTAATCATTCTTGTCGCTCTTCTCTGTACCCTTTCCAATTTCTCCACATCTTTCTTGAAATGTGGCGTCCAGAACTGGACACAGTACTCCAGCTGAGGCCTAACTAGTGCAGAGTAGAGCGGCAGAATGACTTCACGAGTTTTGCTTACAACACACCTGTTGATACAACCTAGAATCATATTTGCTTTTTTTGCAGCAGCATCACACTGTTGACTCATATTCAACTTGTGGTCCACTGTGACCCCTAGATCCCTTTCCGCCATGCTCCTTCCTAGACAGTCGCTTCCCATCTTGTATGTATGGAACTGATTGTTCCTTCTTAAGTGGAGCACTTTGCATTTCTCTTTATTAAACTTCATCCTGTTTACCTCTGACCATTTCTCTAACTTCCTAAGGTCATTTTGAATTATGTCCCTATCCTCCAAAGAAGTTGCAACCCCACCCAGTTTGGTATCATCTGCAAACTTAATAAGCGTACTCTCTATCCCAATATCTACATCATTGATGAAGATATTGAACAGTACGGGTCCCAAAGCAGACCCTTGTGGAACTCCACTTGTTATCCCTTTCCAGCACGATTTAGAACCGTTAACAACAACTCTCTGACTACGGTTATCCAGCCAATTATGCACCCACCTTATCGTGGCCCTATCTAAGTTATATTTGCCTAGTTTATCAATAAGAATATCATGCGAGACCGTATCAAATGCCTTACTAAATTCTAGGTATATGACATCCACCGCTTTTCTCTTATCCACAAGGCTCGTTATTCTATCAAGGAAAGCTATCAGATTAGTTTGGCATGACTTGTTCTTCACAAACCCATGCTGGCTATTCCCTATCACTTTATTACCTTCCAAGTGTTTGCATATGATTTCCTTAATTACCTGCTCCATTATCTTCCCTGGGACAGACGTTAAACTGACTGGTCTGTAGTTTCCTGGGTTATTCTTATTCCCCTTTTTATAGATGGGCACAATATTTGCCCTTTTCCAGTCTTCTGGAATCTCCCCTGTCTGCCATGATTTTTCAAAGATCATAGCTAAAGGCTCAGATACCTCCTCTATCAGCTCCTTGAGTATCCTGGGATGCATTTCATCAGGACCTGGTGACTTGCTGACATCTAACTTTCCTAAGTGATTTTTAACTTGTTCTTTGTGTATCCTATCTTCTAAACTTACCCTCTCTCTGCTTGTATTCACTACGTTAGGCACACCTCCAGACTTCTCGGTGAAGACTGAAACAAAGAAGTCATTGAGCATCTCCGCCATTTCCAAGTTTCCTGTTACTGCTTCTCCCTCCTCACTGAGCAGTGGGCCTACCATGTCCTTGGTCTTCCTCTTGCTTCTAATGTATTTATAAAAGGTCTTCTTGTTTCCCTTTATGCCTGTAGCTAGTTTGATCTCATTTTGTGCCTTTGCCTTTCTAATCTTGCCCCTGCATTCCCGTGTTGCTTGCCTATATTCATCCTTTGTTAGTTGTCCTAGTTTCCATTTTTTATACGACTCCTTTTTTATTTTGAGATCATGCAAGATCTCCTTGTTAAGCCAAGCTGGTCTTTTGCCATATTTTCTATCTTTCCTACACAGCGGAATTG
The DNA here is from genome assembly GCF_049634645.1 of Pelodiscus sinensis. Taxonomy (NCBI): domain Eukaryota; kingdom Metazoa; phylum Chordata; order Testudines; family Trionychidae; genus Pelodiscus; species Pelodiscus sinensis. Next base: position 24,727,476 of record NC_134722.1, read on the forward strand.
TTTGCTTTTGGGCCCTTAACAACGTCCCTTTGAAATACTTCCAACTCTCATCAGTTGTTTTTCCTTTCAGTCTTGCTTCCCATGGGAACTTACCTACAAGTTCTCTGAGCTTATCAAAATCTGCTTTCCTGAAATCCATTACCTCAATTGTGCTGGTCTTCCTTCTACCTTTCCTTAAGATCATGAACTCTATTATTTCATGATCACTGTCCCCCATACTGTCTTCCACTTTCAAGTTCTCAACTAGTTCCTCCCTATTTGTTAAAATCAAATCCAGAACAGCTTCTCCTCTGGTAGCTTTTTCAACCTTCTGAAACAGAAAGTTGTCTCCAATGCAGTCCAGAAACTTATTGGATAGCCTGTGCCCCGCTGTGTTAGTTTCCCAATGTATGTCTGGATAGTTGAATTCCCCCATCACCACCGAATCTTGGGCTTCGGATAGTTTTGTTAATTGTTTAAAAAAGGCCTCATCCACCTCTTCCACCTGGCTAGGTGGCCTGTAGTAGACTGCTAGCATGATATCACCCTCGTTTTTTACCCCAGTTAGCTTAACCCAGAGACTCTCTACACAGCTATCTCCTACGTTCATCTCCACTTCAGTCCAAGTGTGTACATTTTTAATATACAAGGCAACCCCTCCTCCCTTTTTTCCCTGTCTGTCCTTCCTGAGCAAGCCGTACCCTTCCATACCAACATTCCAATCATGCGTCCCATCCCACCAGGTTTCAGTAATACCAATGATGTCATCGTTGTATTTATTTGTTAGGAATTCCAGTTCTTCCTGCTTATTACCCATACTTCTCGCATTTGTATATAGGCATCTAAGATACTGATTTGATCTTGCCTCCCTGTTGTGCCCTGACTCTCCTTTGTCCTTGCCATTATAGTCCGTAGTTCCCCCCATTTCCAACCCATCTCCCAGTCCCGCACATTCAGCACTTACCTGTGGGCTTTGCTCACCTGTCCCCGTCGAACCTAGTTTAAAGCCCTCCTCACAAGGTTAGCCAGTCTGTGTCCAAACAAGGCCTTCCTGCTCCTGGAAAGGTGAACTCCATCTCTGCCAAGCAGTCCTTCCTGGAAGAGCACCCCGTGGTCAAGGAAGCCGAAGGCCTCCTGGCGACACCATCCTCGCAGCCAGGCATTCACCTCCAGGATGCACCTCTCTCTGCCCGTGCCCCTACCTTAGTAAATTTGAAATAATCATCTAGTGTAGACATGGCCTAAATGTTTCATTGAGAATATATTAAAACATTCAATTCCACAAATGAAACGTTAATTCGCCAATGGTATATAATTCGCCAATGGTATATCTACACTGCACGGCTGTTCCGAAATAAGCTATTCCAGAATAGTTATTCCGAAATCGCTTATTTTGAAATAGCACATCTACACTGCAGGCCTCAAAATTAGTCTGAGGAAGGCTTCCCTAATGGAGATGTACTATCTCAATGTAGAGCCCCAGGAGGCACTACTGCGGAATAACTTAGAATGGCCCTGGTGAGGGGCTATTTCAAAATAGCAGCAGTGGAGCATCTACAAATGCCTTATTTTGAAATAGTTATCTTGGAATAGGCATTATTCCTTATAGAATGAGGTTTATAGATTTCAGAATAAGCCGCTCACCTTATTATTTTGAAATAATGCTAGTTATTTCGAAATATCGGTGCAGTGTAGATGCACCTTAAATGTTTTAGTTGATCTGAATTGGCATTCTTCAGCAACAAAAAGTTTTGGTCAAAAATTTCACCCAGCTGTATAGCATAACTCTTCAAATACAGAAGCAAGATATCAAGATGGACTAATGAGAGCTGCACAACTCACTACTTCACAAAATAAAAACATAGCTTTAAACTGGCCAAATAATCAGAATGCATAATAGTACATTCAGAGATAAAGTCCAATTTACTCTTTAAAATAAAACCCAATCAATATGATTTTTAAAAAAGAATACAACCTGAAAATGTAGTAGAAAAAGAAGGAGAGAGAGGCAGGGAACCGCAACGTGTAGCAAATGCCTATACAGGTTTCACTCTTTCTGATAATCTTCCACAATATTAAGTAGCAGAAGGTACAGTTAGGAAGGTGAATAGCAGAACAACAGCTAAGAAACAGGACTTCAGATGCTAGGGTCTGCTGCTTGTAAGAAAAAGTTTAGAGGGGAGGAGATTTTTAAGGCTGCTCACTGTTGCTCTAACTCTACTTACCCCGAAGGCAAGGCGAATTTGAAAATGCCATTCTAAATATCTTCAGGAGCTAAAAGGACCTTGGCTGAAATTATCAAGGTTGCTTAGGAGATTTGGGACCTCACTTCACAAAGGTGATTTGAAAAACTTGAGGTCATTGTCCTGTTGGCTTAACATGCACCAAAACCTACAGGTCTTTTTCATACTCAATTTTTTAGTTATTTGAGGAAAAATACTTGTACATTCCAAACTAAGTAGCAACACAAACTTTTAACTAATGAAGTTAAAACAGTGACCCTTAACGTCTTCAAGGGCAAGAAGTGAAAATGAAGGTGGTGTGGATAGGTTCAGACATACGTTCTGACACTTTTCAGACTTGCTTCTTGAGGCAGTAGATTGTGTTTATGGAATTCTTTCTAGAAGAGAGATAAGCTAGGCAGACACATAATTTAATATAGAAAAGGTGCTGAAACAGCAAGTCTCCATAATACCAAGTCTTTTGTTTCTTTCTAATACAACTGCATAGATGAGATGATTAAACTGTACATTAATCCTTCAAATATCAATTTTATCTGTTTGAACGTCCTCCAAGGACTATTTTTACTCGTTGGGAATTCTGGGTCACTGCACATGTGCAGAACTCATGGTCCCTGCAGATTTCTTTCCTTCCCTGCATAAAAATGACTTCTGATGAGACAATAAAGGAAACCCAGAAAAGTGGACACAAGTCCCTCCCCAGCAGTGCAGACAAGTTGGTTTGGCCACCCAGGGAAGCAGGTAGAGATAAAAAATTATTGCCGAGGGAAGTTGTGGAAGAAGACTGGGCAGTCATGCACATGAGAGACACAATTATGGCACACATGAGGTGGCAGGACAGAGCTTTGGGATGTTTTTGAGGAGGTAGTTGTGGGCCAGGCTCTGTTGCTGGAGGCAAGAGCAGAATGTAGCAATCTGCCTACTTAGACTATGTCTATACTGCAGGCTCATTTTGAAATAGCTTATTTTGAAACATCTACATAGTAAATGGCCATCGAAATAGCGCTGAGCTATTTTGAAATAGAGAGTCCACACAGACTGGGACAGAGTCATATTTAAAGCCACCCAAAAGCACTTCAGGCAGGGCATCTGGACAGCACTCACTTCCTGGAGTTGCTTCCTGAGGCTTTCTGAGGCTTGAGCTTAAAGGGATCCCCTTGTTTTTCCTCCTGCTTGCTTACCTTTCTGAGGGACAGCAAAACATATTCACTACGTTTTGGTTTCCTTGTTGGACACCACAGTACTCCCAGCTATGGAGCCAGAGCTGCCTCCCAGCAGTTGACAGCTCTTAAAGCTTATGCTGCACCTCATGGTGTAGTTTCCATAGGCTGCCCTCATGGCCCTGCAGGAACAAGTCAGTGCAGGGCACCTCCTCTCTCCAGGCACTGCTCTTGCAACTTGACCACTCCTGCCCTCCCCCACACACTATGCACTGCTGATTATGGCAAATGGACACCCATCCTGGAATGGTGGGATGACAAGAAGTGGCCCCTTCCCTCAGGCAATGGGACACCCACATGTGACCAACCATCCCCATCCAGAAGTGGGTTGCCATTGCATTGTGGAAGCTCGCCACGCCGGTCAGATACCAATCCAATGGGAACCATTTCAGCGTGGGAAGATCGACCATCGGAGTTGTGGTCATGCAGGTCTGACTCTCTCGTTCCATTGTCCACCCCCTTCTGCCCACTCAGGCAGCTACTGGGCAGCCAACACCAGCTGCCCTATGGATGGACCTGGCTCCTGAATTAGAAAAGCAGGATAAGGGACCCTCTGGAGTTGGGGTGGAATAGGGTTTCCTCAGGGAAAGGAGGGATGGGATGGGGTGGTAGTGGTGGTGGAAGAGGCTCCCTCCCTGGAAGGGTTTTCAGTCCCACCCTCACCAAGGCCTGCAGCGGAATGGGGCAAGTTGGAGTTGCTCCTGGTGTGTGTGTGTATGTGGGGGGAGGGCGAATGGGCTCAGGGACCTCCTGAGGGCCCTGGCAACCCTGTGAGTCTCTATTTGTCTCCTTCTACAGGTGATGAGGGCCATCAAGACAGTCCTGCTGTGCCAGCTCATTGTCCTCAGCAATGTGGATCCTATCATTGCTGGCCTTGCCACCCTGGATGTCCCCAACTGCAGGGGAGGGGCTATTGAGGACCCCACCACCAGGCATTGGATTACATCAATTGCAAGAGCTACTTCTCTAGGGTTCTGCATGCTGTCATGGATCACCGAGGCCAGTTCACCGATGTCTACATTGGCTGCTTGGGGAAGGTGCATCATACCTGCATATTTAGGAACTCCAGCCTCTTCCACAAGCTGGACACTGGCACATTCTTCCCCGATTACACCAACAGGGTCAGGGACATGGACATGCAAATGTGAATTGTGGGAGATGCACCCTACCCTCTGCTCCCTTGGCTTATGAAGCCATATACTGGACACTTGGACTGCACCAAGAAACATTTTAATTCAAGGCTCAGCAGGGCCCACATGGTTGTGGAGGGCATCTTCAGGCATCTCAAGGGGAGGTTTCGTTCCCTCCACACCCACCTCAAGCACCAACATCCCCCAGATGGTGGCTATGTGTTGCATCCTCCTCAACATCTGAGAGAGTAAGGGGGAGACGTTCCTGCCTGCATGGGGACAGAGGTTGAGTGGCTCACAAGAGCCTTTGAACAAGCCATGCACGGCTGTGTGGATCTGGGAGGCCCAGGGGGATAATTTCAGCCAAGGCCAGCTATGAGACTCTCTCCTGGGCCTCCCCACAAGGGGCCTCTGCAGTGGCCCAGTGTGCCTTTAATCCCCCCACCCCCTCCCTCATCCTCCTCCCCCTCTTCCAGAGACAATAAAGCATACCTGTTGTTTGAAACCAACAACTATAACTGTTTTTATTTGGGGTAAACATAACTGGTGAGGGGCTGGGAAAGGAACTTGGGGGGAGGAGGGACGTGGGATGGGGAAGACGGGGGAGGAGAGGCTCAGGGATGGGGCTGGGAGTTCCTCGGTCAGTCCCACCACCTTGTGTGTGGGGGCCTTGGTGACTATGGGGGGAGGCTAGGGGGAGAAGTGTGTGTGGGAGGCAGAGACAGGAGCGGGAAGAGGAGGAGGAGCTGGGGCCAGGGTAGGAGTGGGACAAAAAGCAGGAGCAGGCAGGAGTGGTAACAGGAGCAGCCCCCAGGTGCTCAACAGTGGCCATGAATGCCACTCACAGGGACCAGCCCTGCTGCAGCAACTCCTGCTACATGGTACACTGGAGAGCAGGTCCTCCTGGAGTCTGTGGTCCTGCCAGTCCAGGGAGCGCTGTAGAGCATGCATGCAGGCGATGTGCTCCCACTGCAGGTCCTCTAGGGTTCACCTTCTCCCCCAGGTCCCAGGGGGTCTACACATGCACTATTTTGAAATAGCTATTTTGAAATACGCATTATTCCTTATAAATTGAGGATTACACATTTTGAAATAAGCCCATTATTTCAAATTTATTTCAAAATAAGGGGCTTGATGAGTGGATGCTCACTTTGTTATTTCGAAATAATGCTGTGCTATAGACATGCCTTTAGGGAATGGTTTGCATTGTTCTTAGTGAATTCCACCAGGAATATAAAACAGGAAATCGTAAGATTCCTTTATATTGCCAGAATAGTGTAAAGGGGCATTATTGTAAAGGACAGTGGTGCCTTATAAATGGTTATGGTACTTTAATGATTAGAGCTAAGTATTTCCTATCAAAATGTGGTCCATGATCTGTTTGCTACTGACCTTTCTGGAGATGATCAGTAACCCTCGCTTGTTCTTCAGTTGCCTATGATGTAACAGTGAATGTATGGCTGCATATTCTAGAAGTATCTAGATGTAAATGGACATTACTATTAGATGGAGGGGGAATGGGGATTTTAACCAGTGCTCCCCAATTCCATTTTCCATCCATTGAATGTAATTAAGATAAATTACAAAAATTATTGAAACCAGCATGATTATATTGTGTCATTTTAAGAAATAAAATATGCAGAATTTTGTTATGCAGAATCCCCCCAGAAGTAAACCATTTCCCCCTACAGAATAATGTATACTGTACTATTCACCTATTCCTAGAACCTTACTCTGCCTCCCTCAATCACCTTTGCTTCTTATTTCCCCACTTGCAGTGAGATCAGTTTAAATTGGATGATTCTTTCAGGCTGGGTCTGTGTTTTTATTCAACATGGCCAGAATCTGCAATGAACTCTCTATGGGTAGACCACTGTGGCTAGGAAGAGCTCACTGCAGTATTAGGGCCTACAGCCTAGATTGATCTTATGTTCAGAACTTCATCAGGGATTGTGTTTCGTTGTACGGGTGTCACAGTCCTTTGCCTGCTCTTCTCTTTCAGTGGGTTGGAGTAAATTATTTCGCCCCATTCTGGGGAAACTTCAGGCACATAGCACTGGTTTTCCTCAGAGATGCAATATGGGCAGCCTTAATACAGTAGCAAGGCAAAAACCAAAAATGAACCCCCCAAAACTAGGAAAACTCTGGACATTACACAAAGAAATTCCACTACAGTTACAGTAGAGAAGCTCTTATGGCCAAAGGTCTGGCTGACCCTTCTCATCAGTAATGTCAGGCTTCATAAATGAATATATTGTGAAGGGAGATTTATAAAGAGAAGAACATAGATAGCTTTTTGTATATTTCTAAATTCTTTCCTCTACCTTGACACAATCAAGCAAAAAAAAAATCCTTCGAAAGTCAGAGTTATTCAACAGGTGAACAGCTGCCAAGACAATTTGAAAAGTCTAGATTATGGTCCATCACATAACTCATGCTAGTATTATTCTTTTGGGACATCTTGTGCAGAGAAACAGATGCCAGTAGATGACCCAACCTTTTCCTTGACTTTCACTATTGTTTATGGGGAAAAATAGGTAAATCTTTATAAAGAGAAATTCTCAAATCTCACCATTTCCTTATGTTTATTATCCATTCTTGTATAATATATTTGAGGTTCTGTTGTTTGACCCCATGGGGCGGAAGTGGGGAGACTGTAGCTAATGTGTAATAAACTATCTGTGGGATTTACTGTATATGGGAAGAAGAGTAAGAAACATAGATGTGTGTAATTTTTATTGCAAAAGATATATGGTAGCAGTAAGATGAAGGAAAATTTTGAAATACTTCATCGCATTATATGAAAATTGTCAAAATGTTGGGATACCCTAATCATCTACAAGCCACCTGAAAATCTGTACCCATATTGGAAGTTTTCAGTATCCTTGGACAGTAGCTTAGCTTTTGTTGTAAGTTATTTTGTTTCACTAAATGCTGTTTACTTTATCTGGTCAAAGAATATAGTGATAAAAGAACTACAAAGATCTTTTTTTATCAGAAAAGTGATAGAAATGTAGCCGTGTTAGTCTGGTGTAGCTGAAACAAAATACAGGACTATGTAGCACTTTAAAGACTAACAAGATGGTTTATTAGATGATGAGCTTTCGTGGGCCAGATCCACTTCCTCAGATGAAGTAGTGGAAGAAAATAGTCACAACCATATATACCAAAGGATACAATTAAAAAAATGAACACATATGAAAGACTGTATATTGGTTATCACGAAAGACAAGAAGGAACTGAAATATCTGATACAGGCAGTCCCCGACTTACGCGGATCCGACATATGTCGGATCCGCAGTTACGAACACGGACTGCGGGACCGCGTGGTCCCGCCACCCGTGTACTTCCGGGCAAGAAAAGCTGCTCCACGTCTCCCTGGTCTGCAGACCAGGAAGCCGCGGAGCAAAGCCGCGGAGGGGCTCTGGCAGCGAAGCAGCCCAGGCACGCCTGGGCTGCCCCCCTGCTGGCTTCCCCCACGGCTTTGTAAAGCTGCGCGAGCCCCTCCGCAGCGCGCCTGAGCTGCTCCGCTGCGCGGGCCCCCCCGCAGCTTTACAAAGCCGCGGGGGAAGCTGGCAGGGGGGCAGCCCAGGCGCGCTGCGGCTGTCCCGCTGCTGGGGTCCTCAGAGGCTTTGCTCCCTGTCTCCCTGGTCTGCTGGTCTCCAGCAGACTAGGGAGACTGGGAGCAAAGCTGCGGAGGACCCGGGCGGCGGGACCACGGTGCGTCTCGGTCCACCGCCCGCGTCTTCCTGGTCTGCTGGGGGGGGGGGGCACAGCTAGTATGCCCCTCCCCCCAGCAGACTAGGCTTTTCTCCGTCGCCTGTGGCAGAGCAGCTGGGGCGCTGCCGGTTGGTCCTGAAGCGCCGCTCTGGGCGCTACTGGACCAACCGGGCAGCTTCCCAGCTGCTCTGCCCCAGGCATCCTGATTCAGCCGCTGCTGGTCAGTTTCAGCGGCGGCTGAATCAGGACGCCTGGGGCAGAGCAACCGGGGTGCTGCTGGATTGGTCCAGTAGCGCTGGATCAGCGCTACTGGAGCAACCCAGCAGCACCCCAGGTGCTCTGCCCCAGGCGTCCCCAAGTCAGCTGCTGCTGAAACTGACCAGCGCTGACTACAGGAAGCCCGAGGCAGAGTTGCTCTGCCCCGGGCTTCCTGGAATCAGCCGCTGATCAGTTTCAGCAGCAGCTGACTTGGGGACGCTTGGGGTTCTTAAGTTGATTCTGTATGTAAGTCGGAACTGGCGGTCAGTTTCAGCAGCGTCTGAATCTGGACGCCAGTTCCGACTTACATACAGATTCAACTTAAGAACAAACCTACAGTCCCTATCTTGTACGTAACCCGGGGACTGCCTGTAGTTACTTTTAATGAAAAAAATCTAGGAACGCCATGCACTATGTATGTATAGCTCCTTGTTAAGTGTGTGGTATTTCTCATAATTATCTCTTACACACAGCAATACAGATATAGGTGTAGTAGAATTGTGAATATGGCAAATATGAAATATGCTGCATTGTTATTAAAACCTACTAAGCTTGCACTCAATGCTGGAATCAATACTGATAATGAATTTCCGACTGCCAGCTATTAGTTCTTTACTTAAACAATAAAAATAGAATTGTGAATGTTTATAATATCATTAGTGTATGTTGGCCCATTTTTCCTAGCAAGTTATATATCTCTACATTCACATATGGAAGTAATTTGCAGCATTTTTGCCTCCCATGTTTGGGAATATCTAACATTTCACCAATTTGCATCTTCCACTGGATGGAGATGGGGCCCTACATTGAAGCTGGAAATTAGTTTTGATTCAAAATGACTGCAGAATGATATTCAGTACTATGTCATTTGACATATTAACTGACCAGCAAGAGCAGGACAGGTTTCTCCATGGCCCATCAGTGCCACTATTGCATTAAACTATTTTTAATATGAATTATGGAGCTAAGCTATTCCCACCTGCAGTAAAAGCAGAACAACTTAAGAACAGCCACGGTGGCTATTTCAACTTAAGCTGCTCAATTGACATAGCTCAAGTTGTGTAGCTTATTTTGGCTTTATCCCTGCTGTGTAGACATGCCCAGTGTGGTTAAAGAAGACTGAAACAAGAGAGGGAGCTCTCACTGTACCAGCTAAGAAGAAGAGAGTGCTGTGGCTGACAGAAACCAGAGAAAGGAACATGATATTTCCTCTACTTTTTACAAAAAATGGCGAATTCTTACCTCTTATTTTAATGCCTGGCCGCATAAATAAAAAAGTTTAAATAAAAGGTAAGAAAAGAGATCTTTTCTTGTGGACCCAAACCTAGTACTGACATTAGTGATCCTTATTCACAAATGAAGCTCCCATTGACTTAAATACAACTACCTTTGCATGTAAGTATTTAAAAAGTTTTTTCCCCCTTATTGTTTCAGTTACATAGGTAGGAGCAGTTTCCCTGGATTTTCTCCTAAAATATGTATTTTTAAGAGATATAAACGTATATGACAACAGGAATATATTTCAAATCAATTGTCCCTTAAGCGTGTGCAAATGATTTTTGAAGTTAAATGATTATAACAAACATTCTGACAGTGAGAAAGATGAAAACTAGACAGTGAGTTACATAATGGCAGCTACAATCTCTTGCTGCATAGACAACAGAACATTTTTCCTCCAGAAGAAACAGTGAACAAACTTTTTTCATGCTTAACTGCATGTTCTGGAAAATACATCCATTTAGTGATGCTTAATGCTTTCACCTACTTTCAGTAGAGTCTGAGACAGTGAAGTCTGTATTTGAAGGCTGCATAAAATCTGAAATGAACTGAATTTTTTAGTGATGTAACTGTACAAATTGGTATGATACATTAGTATAATTGCTAAGTGAACAGCATATCTCAAAACAGGTTTGCAACAATCATCTTATTAGCTCAATAAATACCAGTGGTTGGTGCCACCTGACTGCAGACAGAGAGACTGATGCTAATGTATGCCCCTCCACCCTAGACTGTTTTCAACAAATATGGCAGTCGACAAGATTATTTTTCACTTATATTAGCCTCAATATTTTTTTTACAATGAAGACATAGTTATTTTCTAGCAATAATTACACTGCGATACCAGGCACAGATTTGAAATTCAAAGCAACAATGTTAATACAATATTAGAGTCACACAACTGAGTTTTCAGGGACAAGTCTAGTCCCTTTGAAGTCTATGGCTTCCAGTACAAGCTAAAGTTGATTTTACAGACCTAGTTCTGCCCCTTGTGTGTATGTATTGTGTTGCACCGTTGTTATATGAATCTATAAACCTATATGCATACAATTATCCATATATGAATATAATACAATCATTCTTCTACAATATGAAGTATATGGGCATCTATGACAGTAAAGATTATATAATTAATGAGAGAATTATAATACATTTTAACTAGGGAACAAACTCTCTCAGCTCCTTTACTGAACTGTGAGATCTTAATACTTTATCAACAGAGAAGCAGATTAAAAAAAAAAAAGAGGTGGGTTTTTTAAGGAAAAAAGGATAAATGAAGAGCAAAATAAGTCTTAGATCCACCCTTACCAGCCATAAACCAACAAAATGAAGTTGGTATCAGGTACAATCAGTCGAAAGACAAGTAGGAGCCCTTAAATAAGGCTTATGTGATGCACAGATCTTGTGCTGATCTTCAGCCCAGTAGTGAATTTTGCCCATAAAGAACTACATCACAAAAGTTGTAAATCTAATTTTTATAAAGGTTTCTGAAATAAGATAACCTTCATGACATTTGCTAAGTAACTTCCACTTCTCCAAATAATTTTGCTAAATCAGTTTTGTCAAATGGCTAATGATCAGTTATCATTAGAGAAATTCTCTTTTTAAAAAATTATCATATTGCGCTTAACAGTTATAAAAAGATGAGACATTACCAAAAACAAAGAAACAAGCAAAAAAAATTCATTTAAAAACTGACAATTTTTTTTCCTGTAAAAGTACTTCTATCTTGTTCCTGGCTTACGTTTAAATGAAAAGAACAGGTCAGGGATAACAAAGTAATTTAAAGGATTTACACTGCAGTATGTAGCATTGCCCACAGCTACACCTTACAATCACCCAGTTCATATTTTAGGTCCTGACATGAGAGTTCATAGTATTTTACAATTCTATGTTCCATGTCAGTGGCTGACTGTGGAGTTGAATATCAGTCCTATTTAAATCTGCAAGAAAATAGCTGCAGGTGACATAACCTTTCATGTAGTACCACTGTGTACATATACAAATAATTGAGGCTCTTGACCCTGTCTACGTACATACAACTGTAAGTACAAACTTGACATTTTGATACTGCTTGTAGCCTTTCCCGTTGTTATTTTCTGTTTCAATAATCCATTGCAGGTAGAAAAATGAAAGAAGGAAGCATGAATGATTAATGCTGTCAAGCTAAAATAATGTATTTAGAAAAATCTATAAATCTGTTATTTGTGGCATTTTGAAACTGAACACGACACTCTTTGGTACTATTCAGCCTATTTTACAGCAGATAAATGTAAACGTTATTCAGCAACAATTGCTACATAACCCTTTGAACACCAGGTTTGACAGAGAAAGCTAAAGCAAAAGCAAACTTTCAGGCACAAAGGAATATTAAGCTTATACTGAATATTCATAAGTGGTTATTAATATTTATTTCATGTATACACAGGAGGCAAATACAACATGAATAAGATTTAACCCACTCCTTTTGTTCAGCCTCCCTGCCTTAACCTCACTGACCATGTCCACAAACCATCTTCATTGTAACCTGCTGTCATATGTAATATTTTTCTGAGTAACACAGTAAACTCTTTGGTCAGGACTTGAGCTTCTTATATATATTTGGTAACATTCTATATATAATCTACATTTTGCAAAGATCATAACTTTTGGAGGGAAAGTTGCTCATCAGCCTCTTAACTTTTTATGCACATTTATTAAGAGTGGTACCTCAATAGACAATCTCAGATACTACCATAAATTGTTAGCAAACACTGATTGTTTTTTAAATGCTGACCACAGGATGCATGGGTACTTCAGAAATACTATGTTTGACAGCCCTCCCTGTGGAAACCTTGAGGCAGCAGGCTGCCTTTCACATTAGTCTAATTTTTATTTTATCACAGCAGCAGGATTTAAATTCCTACAGGGTCTCATTCAAAGCCCATTGATGGTAACAGGAGTCTTTTCAGCGACTTCAGTGAACTGTGGATCAGATCTGTACTCAGAGTCAGTGTATAGTTTCTTGTGAATGTGTCTACTGCTGCATGTATGTGAAAGTAACTAATAGTGCAGCGCTTTTCTGGAGAGTACTGTGTTTAGAAAAATACTGCATTTTATAAGAGCAGTACTATGAGTGCAAGAACTAGAATTCTAGTTCTAGAGTATTTGAATTACGCCAGTCCCATAGGCAACACTACTACAATTTTCTCCTGCCCCCACAAATGGCAGAGTTAGGCAATCAACGAAAACATTAGTACATAAACAGCATAATCTCTTTTAAAGCACTAAGGGACCTTTCATGCTAACAAGACATTTCTTTGCTACGTCAACAAGTCTGTGAAACAAAGCCACATCTATCTGCTAAAAATGTCTTGAAGATTTTACATATTTCCGGGGCTACAGCAAGCCATTTAAAATACATCTTAATTAAATGAAGGTGATATTAGCCCAATTGTTTCACCTGATAAATCTGTAAAACCAAGACTATGTAGCTCAAATTTCAGAAGATCAGAAAACTAGTAATGCATGTACATTATCATGGTTGTTTTCAGAATAAAAAAAAAAATTAGATCAAGAGCTATAATTTGTAGCAAATTTCATCTGAAATCACAGTAAGTGAACTGCTCTAGATGTTGCTGATTGCTAGATACCTAGAACACACTAAAAGTGCAACTTCACAAAGTTAATTTAATCAGTTAATTACATTTCAACAACATTGTTTGCTTACAATATTTTCAATTTCCCTTTATGGCCCCAGGGTGATGAGATTTCAGGCACACTGTAATTTTGAAAAAAAAATCTCTGCTTTACAGTTAATACATTGGATTTCACGTATGTAAGGAATTACTCTGCTGGTACTAAGAAAGATGATGATTGCTCTGTGGGATAAAGAAACAGTAGCGTAAGTCATGTCCTCAGTTCAGGAGCCTGAAGGAACAACCATCAGTGGATGACTTAAGTCATGCTGAAGTCAGTGGTCTTACCCAAACCATGACACCTACAACAACTGACAGGAAGCAAATGTCTTTGAAGTCCAAAACTGAAACAATTCTGCTGCAACCAAATATATTGAAATAAAAGTTTAGTTACTACTTTTTAAATTTAAGGCAAAAAAGATTATAAACAGAACTAATTATTTTCCTATATAAATAAATGTATGTGTTCTCTTTTTTAACGTTAGCTTGATTTTTTAAAATCAAAGCATGTTCCTTCAGAAAACATACTCATAATTACTTATGTCAGTTTCACTGACTTTAGTTTGAAAAGCAACATCATCTGTGCGTCTTGGGACAGACATAGGACAGGTTGTTATTTATATTGCTGTTAGCATGTTCATCTGTTATTTAGCTTCAGCTACCCCAGGACAGCAGGTGAAACCCAGAATAATAACTGTGCCATATATAAAAATGCAAGGCAAAAAGACAAACAGATCCTATTCCAGTTTGTACTTGTATTCTCTTATCATACACCTGAAATGTAGAAATTTGCTTAAAGATGCTCACTTCATGCAGCCAATAGGGTTTAATAATTTAAAATTAACTAAACTCTTTCAGAACAAAATGTAATGGCTCTGTCAACCAAAGTGCAGAATGCTAATTTAGGATTTTAAATAATAATTCTGAATAAATGGAAATGTCATTAAAAAGATTTTTTTTATTTTAAGTGCATAAAGGGACACCTTGAATTAATATGAGCCATTAAAAATACTCCAGGAGCAAGCAAAGACTTACAAATGTCAAAACCTTGAATGAGCTAGAAAGAATTTAGCTCACAATTGAAATATTCTGCACTGTAAACACTAAAATGTTCTTACTGAAAATCCTGTAAAAGCCATGAAATTATATATATATATATATCATGTCAAATAAGTACTAGGAGGACCCTACTCATTTACTAATTTTTTGAAAGTGAATCCCCACTTCAGGAAAGTAAAAACAAACCAACTTGTTATTAAATGGTTCACACATCTTAATAAATAAATTTGCTCTCCCATCCATGAGTCCTTCATGCTCCATTCCTCTCCCACCTCCCACTGCTCACACAGTTTTGGAACATTGGCATGCATCTTCATAGTAGAAAACTCTCGTTTTATGTTCCATTGATATTATTGGGGAGCTGGAATGACCACTGTAAGTTGGTTGACTAACATTTTCCATTACAAAGAATTCTTTCTGACTTTTTTAGAGAATCATTAATATCTGTATTATTGCTTGAAGCAGGACCTTGAAATGTGGTGGGGGTAAAAAGCCCTGCAGCTAGAGAAGTGAGTTTTCTTTGTCCCATGAAATTCATTGAGATTTTGAGGTATAAAATAAATAGATAAGGGTACGTCTACACTACAGCGCTAGTTTGAACTAACATAGTTCGAATTAGTTAATTCGAACTAAGCTAATTCGAACTAACGCGTCTAGAACTAAAAACTAGTTCGAATTAGCGTTTTGCTAATTCGAACTAGCAAGTCCACATTGAGTGGACTCTGAACAGGGCTTAAGGGTGGCCGGAAGCAGTGCCAGCAGGGCATAAAAGGAGGACTTAGAGCATGGAGATGCTGTCTCAGGCTAGCCGAGGGCTGCGCTTAAAGGGTCCCGACCCCCACCCCGGACACACAGTTCTAAGGGGTGCCCCGCTTGCAAAGAAGTTCTGGCTTGGAGTGCCCGGAGTACCCACACTGGGCACATCACACCACTCGGCCATCAGCCCGGCTGCACTTGCCGCAGGCTGCCATCTGGGGAGAGGGGGCAATTGGGGGGCTGCAGGAGAGCTTCCACTCCCAGAAGCCCCCAGAGCCAGCCCAGTCCTCCCCATCGGGGGCTCGTACCCCATTCCTCCCTCACCTCCTTCCACTTACCCTTCCCTAGCCCCTTTTCTTGATGTACAAAATAAAGGACAATTGTGTTCAAAAATGGAATCTGTCTTTATTGAACAAAACTGGGGGAGACCGGGAAAAGGAGGTGGGAAAGGGGAAGAGAGAGGGTGGGAGAGGGAGGGCAACTAAAATGATCAGGGGTTGGGAACAGGTCCCATATGAAGAGAGGCTAAAGAGACTGGGACTTCTCAGCTTAGAAAAGAGGAGACGGAGAGGGGACAGGATAGAGGTCTCTAAAAGCAGGAGTTGGGTGGAGAGGGTGCATATAGAAAAGTTCTTCATTAGTTCCCATAAAGAAGGACTAGAGGACACCAAAGGAAAGGAATGGGTAGCAGGCTTGAAACTAGTAAGAGAAAGTTGTTCTTGACAAAGCAAATAGTCAACCTGCGGAACTCCTTGCTGCAGGAGGCTGTGAAGGCTACAACTAGAACAGAGTTTAAAGGGAAGTGAGATCAAGTCATGGAGGTTGGGTCCATGGAGTGGTATTAGCCAGGGAGTAGGAGTGGTGTCCCTGCCCAAAGTTTGTGGAAGGCTGGAGAGGGATGGCACGAGACAAATGGCTTGGTCACTGTCTTCGGTCCATCCCCTCCAGGGTCCCTAGGGTTGGCCGCTGTCGGCAGACAGGCTACTGGGCTAGATGGACCTTTGGTCTGACCCAGGACGGCCATTGTAAGCTCAGGGCTCAGGGTCGGGGGTCTCAGTGGACCCCCTTGATTTTCATGCACACTTGCTCCTGGGTGGTCAGGCTGGCAGCTCTCCTGCCCTAGCTGGCCACTTTCCTGTGCCTAGTGCAGAGATCGTGGACGAGATCCACGATGTCCGCACTAGCCCAGGAAGGTGCCCGCCTCTTGCGGTCCAGGGCAAGCTCCCGGGAGCCGCCAGCCTGGTCCCGGGAAGAGGGGGAGGGCTGGGGGGCATCGGGTGGGTGGCTCTGTGCCGTGCCAGGTGCAGGGTCTGCTGGCTGGGTGCTGGCAGGCTTGCACCTGGGAAGGGCACCGTAGCCAGCCCGTGCCCCTTTAAGGGCACGAACTAACTTTGTAGTGTAGACATACCCTGAGATATAAATATAACTTAGATAGGGCCACGATAAGGTGGGTGCATAATTGGCTGGATAACCGTAGTCAGAGAGTTGTTGTTAACGGTGCTAAATCCTGCTGGAAAGGGATAACAAGTAGAGTTCCGCAAGGGTCTGTTTTGGGACCCGTACTGTTCAATATCTTCATCAATGATGTAAATATTGGGATAGAGAGTACGCTTATTAAGTTTGCAGATGATACCAAACTGGGTGGGGTTGCAACTTCTTTGGAGGATAGGGACATAATTCAAAATGACCTTAGGAAGTTAGAGAAATGGTCAGAGGTAAACAGGATGAAGTTTAATAAAGAGAAATGCAAAGTGCTCCACTTAGGAAGGAACAATCAGTTCCATACATACAAGATGGGAAGCGACTGTCTAGGAAGGAGCATGGCGGAAAGGGATTAAAGGGTCATAGTGGACCACAAGTTGAATAAGAGTCAACAGTGTGATGCTGTTGCAAAAAAAGCAAATATGATTCTAGGTTGTATCAACAGGTGTGTTGTAAGCAAAACTCGTGAAGTCATTCTGCCACTCTACTCTGCACTAGTTAGGCCTCAGCTGGAGTACTGTGTCCAGTTCTGGGCGCCACATTTCAAGAAAGATGTGGAGAAATTGGAAAGGGTACAGAGAAGAGTGACAAGAATGATTAAAGGTTTAGAGAACATGACCTATGAAGCCAGGCTTCATGAACTGGGCTTGTTTAGTTTGGAAAAAAGAAGATTAAGGGGGGACATGATAGCGGTTTTCAAATATCTAAAAGGGTGTCGCAAGGAGGAAGGAGAAAATGTGTTCCTCTTGGTTACTGAGGACAGGACAAGTAGTAATGGGCTTAAGGTGCAGCAAGGGAGGTTTAGATTGGACATTAGGAAAAAATTCCTAACTGTCAGGGTGGTCAAATATTGGAATAAATTGCCAAGGGAGGTGGTGGAATCTCCCTCTCTGGAGATATTTAAGAACAGGTTAGATAGACATCTGTCAGGGATGTTGTAGACGGAGCTTGGTCCTGCCTTGAGGGCAGGGGGCTGGACTTGATGACCTCTCGAGGTCCCTTCCAGTCCTATTATTCTATGAAATACATTTCTGATTATAACTGCCTCTTCTCCTTTCCTCACCTCTCCTCTCTTCTCTTCCTTGTGTGCCTCAGAAAATTTTGCTGCCAAAATAATAACTCAACATAAACATTGAAAAGGCCAGGCCTTAGAATGAATAACTTTTCAAAATTCAAAAGTGGAACACCAGCAATAGCCATGCACTCTCCTTGGCCCCACCTTTGCTCCATTCCATCTCCTGAGGACATACCACTGCTCCTCCTCTTCCACTGAGGCCACATACCCTCAAGGCTGGAAGCCAAAACCAGGCCATGGTAAGATCCATCCAGGAAACCTCGGCTGCTGTGGGAAGCTCAGACCCTCCACTTGCCCAGTGAAAGGTATCAGAGTGCCCAAGAGTATCCTCTGACTAGTGTCCTGGCTCCCTGTGTGGGAAGGCGTGTGATCTGTAATGAGGAGGCCTACCTCTGTCCCTGTCCCTAAGAAAAGTCTGACACTGCTCAGGAACTTCAGCAGACATTGAGCAGTGCCAGAGGGAATCCAAGATAAATCCTGTCCTATAGTCATTCAGCCCAGGACTGAGACTTGAATGCTGCATTTCAGGACTGTCCCTCCCCAATTCAGGACAGGAGGTTATCCTAGCAATGTAGACCACTTCCAAAGCAGCAGCAGATGAGCTGCCAGAATTCCACTCAAAATTTTGACCTAGGAGCCCTTTCCAGTGCCTCTGGGATAACAGTCTACACCCATCTTGTTAGTCTTTAAAGTGCTACATTGTCCTGCATTTTGCTTCAGTCTACACCCTGCGCTGTGTGTGTGTTTCTGAGGGCTGGATGTTTGTGTGTGTGTGTGTGTGGGGGGGGGGGGGGGGTTTCTCACCATGCTCTGGTTGGCACTCCAAGCTGGGTGACCCAGCTCTGCCCCTTCTGCCTGAGACCCCACCCCTTCAGGAGAGTGGAGCCAGGCCCCTCCAACTTTTTCCAGAGTCCCAGAGAGGCTGTCGGCTCCTCTGACTTTGTATAATGAATTGAGGGCCCTAACTAACAAACTATAGGTAGAGTCATTCGCTCTCTTGTCCAATAACTATTCCAGTCATTAATGCAAGATTGAAAAACATCAACAGGCTACTTAACTGAAACAGTCAATACTCAAGATCCTGGGTTAGAATGCTCCCCTGGGAAGGAAGAGGCTTCAGTTCAAGTCCTTGTTCTAGCATGGGGATCTGAATCTGGATGTCCCTCATCCCAGATGAGTACCCTGGATATGGGAAGGGGAACATTGCCATGATTGTGTCTCTTTTGTTTGTTTAGCCCAAACCAATTCGACAACATTAACATGAATTTACAAAATGTTTCAGACAACCTAAATCTATAGTTTTGGGTGAGAAACGTTTTAGCCAAAAAAAAAAAAAAAAAAGTCACCTGGAAATAATAAGTCTTTAATGACATGATCACAAATTAATTTCTCTATAAGAGCGAGACCTCACTCAATGCACATGATGGAGCACCTCTTTTAAATATAAGCTGTTATTCTAGATAGTCATTCATTATGTGCATATTGGGGGGGAAATGTCCTACTCTAAAAATAATAAACAGAATGCTCAGTTTACAATTTCAAAACAAGAGACCAAATCATGGTATCAATATTTAGGCAGAACTACTCCTTTTCAATGGAGACTTCTGCTCAAAAGTGGATGGTTTAATGTAGACCAAGACTTGAACTCTGAATGTATTAGCATCAGTTTGACAGTAGCATTCAGTACGTTTTTCTTATGTTTTTCTACACATTAAGATGGAGTTGCAGCCAGTTCTGATTTAAAATAGAGAAAACATAGATTTAAGATCAGATACGAACAAAAATCCCCCCAAAAGGGGACAATTAAGTGAACTGCAAATCTGATATCTTCTCATAGTTAATATTTTAGTCTGATTCGTTTGTAATACTATGTTCAATAAATGTGATCATGTATTTTCTGGCCAGGACAATTTTGATGGCCTCTTCCTCATTGTACTGGTCTAACTGCAAAGGCATAAAACACCCTTTTCAAAGTAGGCCAGTATCTGTGCCCCATAATTGTCATAAGCATAACTGAGCAAAGACTGAAAAGAAACCAGACAAGCTGCAAACATTCAATTTTGACTGTATTGGTACCCCTTATTTTAGTCATTTTCCTACATATCCTACCTAGACCCTGACCGTGCAGTTGGCAACATGCAAGAGGATTGCTTCACCCGAGCATACATTTATAGGGACTATTCCTGAAAATCAAGCTCTTACCATCTTCTTATTCCAAACCTATATTTTTGTAGGTTTGTCCTTTAAGCCTACATACAAAGTAGACACTAGAGTTCCTGGATACTGAGCCATGTCATATAATAAGGAAAAAAAATGTGTAACTAATTCCTTTCATGGTAAGGGGAGAGCCATAAAATACAGTTTTTCCACCAGCACTCCTGGGAGTCACACCTCTACAATTACGCACCTTCTGTACCAGTGCACGGCCACACCATGTACAGTTATATTTAAGGCTGAAAGGTATAAGGTATCAGGAGAGCCACTGCAGAGTCAGTTTTACATTTTCTCTGGAAGCCAAATTGTTCCTGACCACTAGACTTGGAAAAAGACCACTTTTTTTTTATTGTGGAGGTGTACATTGTGCCATGTATAAAGAATTCAGATATGGTAGTTATCTTGTTCATTCCAAAAGGGAAGAAGAATCAACAAGATTTCTATGGGACATTTAAAGTGAAAATTCAAGCCTACAGCCAGACCTCTATAGCCTGCTAAGTTGTTTTCATTCCGCTGGACTGAGTGACAGCATGAAACTAATGTGCTCATCTGGACACATAAAACAATCACTGAAATCAGAAGATACACCCATGTAAGGGGAAAATATTAATAGGCCTATGATCTGTAAATTCTTATTGAACTCCAAAATCATAATAGAAATGGCTTAGCTGAAGCACCATGATGTTTAGGAGATACAGAGACTCAGTAATATCGAGAGTCTTCTAACACCATCAGAGGAGCCAGATTATGCATATCTGGAGGGGTAATTGAATATTGGGCAGGTGACTATTTTACTAATTAAAGATAGGTATCAAATGTAGAGATGGAGTGACTCAAATCCTCGATCGAAACACCCTTGAACTTTGAAGAAGTTCCAATCCAGGTCTGAAACATATAGCTTTCATCCGTCTCCAAAAGAACAAAAAAACCAAGCAGCAACTGAAGCATTCAGAGATGCACTTAAATAACTACCATATATACTTATTCATAAGCTGGGTTTTTTGATAAAAAAGTGATGCATGAAAGAGCAGGAGTCATCTTATCATTGGGTGTACATTGTCAATTTAGATCAGGTTTGGCAAACGTCAATTCCTAGCCCATCAGAGTAAGGCACTGGCACACTGGGAGGTTTTCTGTACCTGGTGTGTCGGCAGGCACAGAGCCCCTCAGCTTCCAATGACTGCAAATCTCCATTCCTGGCCAATGGGAGTTGTAGAAAGTGGCGTGGGGCTGCCACTCCTCTTGGCTAGGAATGATGAATTGCAGACACTGGGAGCTGCAGTCCTCCATGTCTGCACATGCTCCAGGTAAACAAAAAACTCAGTGCACCAACAGCTTACCCTAACGAGCCGGGAACCAAAGTTTACCAACCGCTGAAATATAGGGTTGGCTTATGAAAGGGTCATCGTGATTTGCCATTTCTATCTGTTCACTTTGAGGTGTCAGCTTATAAATGAACACACTAATTAATGAGTATATGTGGTACTTCTCTAATGTACCATCTCTACACAGTTATCAACATGAAATGGGAAGACACTAGCAATAAGAAATAAAGAGAAAGAGGATGAATGGAATTTCCCCCCTCATAATTTTGGGTAAGAACATGACGCAGCTCAAACATGTTCATAAACAACTAGTAAGACTATATTTAATTATAGGTAAATAACAAATCTGAAAGGGTCTTTTAAGATGTCTACAGTTACCACATTTACTAGTCTTATTTTCACACCGGTGTAGTAGCCATACATTTTGTTGCTATGTGCTGTTTCAAACCTACTCCTGTGTCTTTCTTATTTCCCTGAAGCTTTTTTCCCTTCAAGATTTTAAGCAATTGCTAGGTATTCCTAGAATTATATTAGTTGTGACTTAATCATCTTGCTATAAGCTCACTTCTCTCTGTACATCCAATTCTTCAATTCTGACTATGTGTCCCATGTTACTGCAACATTCGGACCAGATTAACTGAAGAGTGGCGAGAGGAGCTAGGTGACAGACAGCAATTCTCAAGACTGTTTTATGTTTGGACTGTTTGTTTAAATGATGTGTGCTCAAGAAAAATGAAGAATCAACTTGTACTTCCTCAATAAAATGAGTAATATGTCCAAAATGTGGAGAAAAACAAGAGACAGATTCTATGCCAGGCTTCCAAGAACATTAAAAATAAACATTCCTTTCTAACACTTCTAGAGAGCTGCAATTCTGCACTCTCCAGACTGACTAAACACAATTCAAACTTCTGGATTCAGTGGATGCAATGACTACCCCTGTTTTCAGTTATAATCGAAATTCTCACCCTACTTAGAATCATAGAATATTAGAACTAGAAGGGACCTCAAGATGTCATCAAGTCAAGTCCCCTGCACTCACAGCAGGATGAAAGACCACATAGATCATCCATGATAGATGTTTATCTAACATGTTCTTAAATATCTCCAAGGATGGAGATTCCACAACCTCTATATGCAATTTATTCCAGTGCTTAACCACTCTGACAGTTAGGAAGTTTTTCCTTATGTCCAACCTTAACCTCCCTTCCTGCAATTTAAGCCCACTGCTTCTTGTCCTATCATTAAGGAGAATAATTTTTCTCCCCCCTTGTAATGTCCCAATACAGTCTTCTCTCTTCCAGATTGAACAACCCAATTCTTTCCGTCTTCCTCATAAACCATGTTTTCTAGACCTTTAATCATTTTTTGCTGCTCTTCTCTGGAACTTCTCCAATTTCTCCACATCTTTCCTAAAATGTGGTGCCCAGAACAGGACACAATACTCCAGTTGAAACCTAATCAGCACAGAGTAGAGTGGAAGAATTATTTCTCCTGTCTTAGGGTATGTCTACACTACAAAGTTAATTCGAACTAATGGACGTTAGTTCGAATTAACTTTCATAGGCGCTACACTAGCGCTCCGCTAGTTCGAACTTAATTCGAACTAGTGGAGCGCTTAGTTCGAACTAGGTAAACCTCATTGCACGAGGACTAAGCCTAGTTCGAACTTACTAGTTCAAATTAAGGGCTGTGTAGCCCCATAATTCGAACTAGTGGGAGGCTAGCCCTCCCCAGGTTTCCCTGGTGGCCACTCTGGGCACCACCAGGGAAACTCGTATGCCCCCCTCCCAGCCCCGGACCCGATAAAAGGGCACGGGCTGGCTACGGTGCCCGTGCCAGGTGCAAGCCTGCCAGAACCCAGCCAGCAGACTCTCTACCTGGCACAGCTCGAGCCAGCCACCCGATTCTCCCCAGTCCTCCCCCTTTTCCCGGGATCAGGCTGGCAGCTCCCGGGAGTCTCCCCTGGTCTACAAGAGGCAGGCACCCGCCTGGTACAGTGCAGACATTGTGGACCTCGTCCACGACCTCTGCACTAGGCACAGGAAAGTGGCCATCTAGGGCAGGAGAGCTGCCAGCCTGGCCACCCAGGAGCAGGTTTGCATGAAAGTCAAGGTGGTCCAGTGAGACCCCCGACCCTGAGCTTACAATGGCCGTACTGGGTCAGACCAAAGGTCCAGCTAGCCCAGTAGCCTGTCTGCCGACAGTGGACAACACTAGGGACCCTGGAGGGGATGGACCGAAGACAGTGACCAAGCCATTTGTCTCGTGCCATCCCTCTCCAGCCTTCCACAAACTTTGGCCAGGGACCCCACTCCTACCCCCTGGCTAATACCACTCCATGGACCCAACCTCCATCACTTTCTCTAAGTTCTCTTTATACTCTGTTCTAGTTGTAGCCTTCACAGCCTCCTGCAGCAAGGAGTTCCACAGGTTGACTATTTGCTTTGCGAAGAACAACTTTCTGTTATTAGTTTGAAGCCTGCTACCCATTCCTTTCCTTTGGTGTCCTCTAGTCCTTTTATTATGGGAACTAATGAAGAACTTTTCTGTATGCACCCTTCCACACCACTCATACTTTTAGAGACCTCTATTATATCCCCCCTCCGTCTCCTCTTTTCTAAACTGAAAAGTCCCAGTCTCTTTAGCCTCTCTTCATATGGGACCTGTTCCAACCCCCTCATCATTGTAGTTGCCTTCCCCTCTCCCACTCTTTCTCGTCCCCTCTCCCACCTCCTTTTCCCAGTCTCCCCCAGTTTTGTTCAATAAAGAGAGATTCTATTTTTGACCACACATTTTCTTTATTTTGTACATCAGGAAGGGGGGCTAGGGAAGGGTAAATGGAAGGAGTTGAGGGAGGAATGGGGTACGAGCCCCCGATGGGAAGGACTGGGCTGGCTCTGCGGGCTTCTGGGGGTGGAAGCTCTCCTGCAGCCCCCCAATTGCCCCCTCTCCCCAGATGGCAGCCTGCAGCAAGTGCAGCCGGGCTGATGGCCAAGTGCTGTGATGTGCCAAGTGTGGGTACTCCGGGTACTTCAAGCCAGGACTGCTTTGCAAGCGGGGCACCCCTGAGAACTGTCTGTCTGGGGTGGGGGTCGGGATCCTTTAAGCACAGCCCTTGGCTAGCCTGAGACAGCAGCTCCACGCTGATGCATCTGATGCTCTGCCGGCACTGCTTCCGGCCATCCTTAACCTCGGTTCAGGGTCCACTCTGTGTGGACATGCTAGTTCGAATTAGCAAAACGCTAATTCAAACTAGTTTTTAAGTCTAGCTGCGCTAATTCGAATTAGCTTAGCTCGAATTAACTAATTCGAACTAAGTTAGTTCGAATTAGCGCTGTAGAGTAGATATATCCTTATTTACAATACTCCTGTTAATGCATCCCAGAATGATGTTTGCTTCTTTTGCAGCAGTGTCACACCATTGATTCATATTTAGCTTGTGGTACACTATGATCCCTAGATCTCTTTCTGTAGTACTCCTTCCTAGACAGTCAGTTTCCATTCTGTATGTGTGAAACTGATTGTTCCTTCCTAGGTGGGGTACTTTGCATCTGTCCTTACTGAATTTAAACCTGTTTACTTCAGACCATTTCTCCAATTTGTCTGGATCATTTTGAATTATAACCCTATTCTCCAAAGCACTTGCAACCCCTCCCAGCTGGAGATCATCCACAAACTTTATGACCGCACTCTCTACGTCATTATCTAAATTGTTGATGGAGATATTAACCAGAACCGGTCCAAAACCTGATCCCTGCAGAACCCCACTTGTTATTCCTTTCCAGCATGACTGTGAACCATTGACCACTACTCTCTTAGTATGAGAATGGTTATTCAACCAGTTATGCACCCATGTTACATCAAATGCTTTACTTAAGTTTAGGTATACCATGTCTACTGTTTCTCCCTGATCCACAAGGCTTATTAACCTAAAAAAGGAAAGCTATCAGATTGATTTGACATGGGTTTTTCTTTACAAATCCATGCTTTACAAATTAAGCTGACTGGTCTGTAGTTGCCTGTTTTGAACTTATTACCATTTCTTTATTTCCCTTTTCATAGATGGGCACTATATTTGCCCTTTTCAAGTCTTCTGGAATCTTTTCCATCTTCCATGAATTTTCAAAGATGATAGCTAATGGCTCAGATACCTCCTCTATCAGCTACTTGAGTAATCTAGGATGCATTTCATCAGGCCCTGGAGACTTGAAGACTTCTAACTTTTCTACGTATTTTTAACTTTTTCTTTACCTATTTTACCTTTTGAACCTACCTCCTTATCTCCAGCATTCACTATTGTAGGCATTCAATCATCACCAACCATTTCGGTGAAAACCAAAACAAATAAGTTATCAAGCACCTCCACCGTTTCCAAATTTTCTGTTGTTGGTATTGTGGAACACTGATACCTAACTACATACACATTAGACAACATTGTACCATCTTTTTTATGTCTACCCACACACGTCTAGCTGAGAAGAATGCAGCATCCTCCTGGAGTTCTAATCAACCCATGAATAGGACTCAGATGACCTTCTAGAATCTGAGACCTCAAAGGGGAATTCAGTCATTGTTATAATGTTCCTTCAATGTTGATCCCTGTTTTGCTGAAAAATGAAGGCTCTATCATGTAATTATTGGATAAATGGACCCTTTTTTTGGTATCTCTGAGCATTTATCTACACTGCACTCGTAGCTTGAAATAAAGTATGCAATTTGAGCTATGTAAATTGCGTAGCTTATTTTGAGTCAATTTTGAAATAGCTTATTTTGAAATTTGGTGCTGACTACACAGCACTTATTTCAAAATAAATTGCTATTGCAAAATGTTCCTTACTCCTCATGGAATGAGGTTTACAGGGGCGTTGGAATAATGAGCCCATTATATTATTTTGAAATAATGGGCACTTTCAAAAGACTCAGAATAGCTATTTTGGGATACCTCTGGTTTCCCAAAATAGTGCTGCAGTGTAGACATAGCTGATGGTCCTCCAGAATAGTATTGCCAGTAATATACTTTGGTCCTTTCAAACATCCTTCCCATTCGGAGATCAGGAGGAAAACTAAGGAAGCACATCACCATTGCCAATACATTTTATTTCCTAGACTTAGTATTCAAAAGATGTAGGGATGGCATATCCAGTGAAGCATTCTATAAAAGCCAGTGATGTACAGTAGTGGTCTCCACAGCTACAGGAAGGTGAAACTCATCTGAAACAGGCCATCTTAATGTGAAGGACTGATCATAAAAATGTTGCCTCTTTGTAAAACTAGCTTCTATGATAAAATTAGCCTTACTCTACCTCTACCAAGATTTTAATAAATAATTAATTGCAGACAAAGGTGTACCATGATTATTGTTAGAAGCAGCGTGCAAAAAAATGTTGACTGAGATAAATAATGAAAAATGAAATAATTTTTAAGGCTCATCTTCATTTTATATCATATAGATTCCATTCAAGGTTCCATTACACACAAAACCATAGCAGTATCAGATCTTAGGTTCCTAATATTATGTACGTCCTATATACAATCACAAATGATTTTTTCTTTGTTTTATCACATTTTACTCATTGACCTCTGCAAACCTTTTTGGAGAGAAATGAAATCTACTCTAGCAGCTTTGATATTGATTCATATGATATGTGAATAAGAATGGTATACTTTTATATATCCACTCTGAATGAATATTATGAAACTTATGCAATATTTACTAACTGTGATGCATTAACAACAAATCACCTCTTTTCCATTAAATATTTTTGTAAAAGATATTTTAATAAAATATTTCAGCCTGCAATTTAATTACAACAAGTGATTAAAACTTGGAGGATAATCATTTTTGGCAAAAAGTCAGTTTTCGTTAAAAATCTAAGATGGAAAAAAGATGCATATTATGACCATAATACTGTTAGTAATTAAGATAAATGCATCAATTATTAAAGATGCAAACATGTCAAGCAAGCATAACTAATTATTTGAGCATGTTAACAGTTGTTTAATGTTAACAAGCAGTGAATTATTAAAGACCCCATGTGTCACATTTTGGACTGCATAAAATATAATGTTTGGAAGGGTTTATGATTTTTAGGGATTGCTTAGTTCTTTTCAGTAAGATAAGCAATAAAGATAACTTGCATTTAAACTGTATTTCTAAAATAATTACCTGTAATCATGTAATGAAATGTTATATTTTGCAGTTTATAAAGATTTCATAATACAGTTAAAATGACCAATGTGCTACATGCAGTAAAATAAATATGTAGGAAATTTCAAATATTTCTGTGTAAGTTCTTTATAAAAAGAAAGACACAGTAATAGAGAGGTTTAAACTATAAAAAGTAGTGACAAAAGAAAGATGAAAGAATATGTTTTATGTGTGAAGCTGTTGAACCTATAGCTGTTTTTATGTATATCAAATTTTTATGTAACATTCAGATACAGACCTTCTAAATGACAGCATGCTCTCACATACTGTAATCAAGATGTCAATTAAAACACTCGCATAAATCATACTCATAGTAGTAGCTTTTACTGTCAAATGGCAACGGCCTATTCCAAATACCAATGAATCACATCCACTTTGCTTTGCCAGTGAAGTGAGTTTGTTCATTCTCGTCCTAGTCCTTAATGCAGTTGTCCACATAATGAGACTATTTATGGCTGTGGCCTCTTTGAATCATGCAAGGACCCATAAACTACCATGGTCTGAGAAATGCACTAGCCACAGAAAATTGTCCTTGCCAAGAATAAAGCACCTATACCTTAACTTTCCCACTCCCCTTATCTATATTTCCACATAAGAATCCCCAAAATAGGAAGCTTTCTGTACTGTGGTGGCATGTTTGTGCATGCTCAGTTAGCATGATACTGTACCTCATGTTTTATAGAAACTGCAACACAGAGAGTCAACCTCTGGATGGGACGTGATACACACTCTCTCCTGAGATGAACTGGGACATGTCAATTCACCAAAACATCACATCAGTGTTTTCATATTCTTTACTCTTAAGTTAGAAAAAGCCCAGATCCTAAAGTGTCATGGTGATACAAATGAAAGATTTTCATAAGTTTTGTGTTGACTTTCATAAGGGACATAAAAAAACTGAAAATGTGCTTCTCTGTTCCTAGTACAGTTACATGGCTAAACGCAAAATTTTAGAGAAACCATAGAGATAAAAGGCTGTTTCCAAATAAAACTGCATGGATATAAAAGAGAATTTATAGATCCCGGTAAAAACAGAGTTAAAGAGTTTCTCTCATTTTCCTTATTTTCATTCCTTCTTTTGAGATCACCATCAGATCACTTACAGATAGCATCAAAGTGGATTTGCCCTGCTGTCTATTAACACCTGATAGTGAAACAGCAACAGCTGATACTTGGAAAATATAAGGCAGAACCTCTTTAATCCAGCACTTTCTGGTCCAGCAACATCTGTAGTCTGGCCTGATTTTAGTTACCCCAATGTCCACTTTTCATGGATGTGGCCAAATTTTTTGAAGTTTGTTTACAGTTACCAGGCTTGGCTCTCAGTATTCTGTGCTGTTATTTAGCTCTATTTTACCCATAAACATCTTCCAGTATCCCAGTAAGCAGCTGAAGTGTTGGTAATGCAGCTAAAAAATATCGACCTCCTGTGGTCTGGCAAATTCTCTGGTTCAGCACCAGTCAGATCCCCAGGGTGTTGGACTAGAGAGGTTCAACCTATATCTTAAAGCTAGAGTTGCACAAACTTTTCATCAAGAAACCTGAAAATATAAATAAAATGATTGGCTGTGGGCTCTTAGGCAGATATGAAACTAAAATTATTTCAAGTGAAAAAGAAATAGTTTGAGTCACAGAATCTCATAGTGAAAGAAAAAGCAAAACCATTTGCCATCTTAGTTTTGCCATCTGTGCAGGCAGGAGCCCATTAATGAAATGCAAAGGAAAGGCCACAGATAAGAGTCACATGATCAGCAATTTGAGACTCCAAGCACATAGAGCCAGCTTTTAAAAAGTATTTAGGTGCTTAAATCCCAAACTCTTTTATAAATGGCCCTTAGATATCAGTATAAATATCTACTAGCATTATGGACAGACAGGCTATACCTACCTAAATGGAGGAGGCAGTCATAATACTACTGGCAGTCTGTTTCTCACAGAGAAGAGATGCATTTACCTGAGCTCTGTAACTAGCTTTCAAAAGCCTTCTCTCACAGAATATTTTGATCTACATTTACACTCAGGGGATCACATGGTTTGACTGGCTTGTGAGGCAGCCAGGGAAAGGACAAGGAAATGTTTGTTTCTTTTTTGTCTTTGGCAGCACATTCAGCATGAACTCATGATTATTTGTAAAGCTCTTGCAGATCTTCACATGAAAGTCCCAGGGACACAGAGTAACATTTGTTATGCTCTGTTTTCTCATGAAAACTATTTGATATTAAATACATTCCCGTATCAGATAGCTGCTGTACTGAAATGGAATTGGAATTTATGAATCCCAGGCATCAACGAAACACAAGGAATAACAAACAACAATAACAAATTTACAAAAAAGTTACAAGAGCAGCACCAGAAGCTCATGGTATATCTGGAATTTCACAGATTTTAAGAGGGCAAGAATGTCTCATGCTGATGATTAAGGGTATGTCTATACTATGCTCTTATTTATTTCAAAATAAAAACTCTCGAAATAACTATTTTGAAATAGCACATCCACACTACAGGGAAGCCTCAAAATTAGTCCAAGGCAGGCTCCCTTAATGTGGATGTGATAGCTTGATTTAGAGCCCCAGGAAACACTGGGGAGTAATTACTTTGAATGACTCTAGGGAGTAGTTATTTCGAAAGAACAGGAGCTGAGCATCTACACTAACACTATTTCGAAATAGCAATTAGGTGTTACTCCTCTTAGAATGAGGGGTCATTATTTCAAAACAACAAGCTGGTTATTTCAAAACAATTTCAAAGTAATGGGCTTGCTGTGAGGATGTTCACATTGTTATTTTAAAATAACTCTGTAGTGTAGACATGCCCTTACAGTTTTCAAACACAAAGGAAGTTTGAGGAATTCAGTCAAAGCATGCTTCATTTTAGTCTATATTATTTAGTATCCCCCCCATTTTTCTTCCAGCTTCTAGGTGACCTCCCTCTTATGACAAGGTCTCCCCATTATGACAGTGAGCTCTGATGATAATGTAGGTAACATTCAGACTGAGACCAAGTGCTGCAGAAAGCTATATTTCACTTCTGACCTTCAGCTCCCCCTCCAGTGCAATGCACACGTTAGATTTCCTTTCACTCAGGGCAAAACTAGTGAAACAATGCCAGGTGAAATAACTGACATTTCTTTAGCTAGGCTCCAAAAATGAGAAAAATATCTTGTCCAATTTCACTGTAGATGTGAAAAAAAATCTCCTTAGGTCTCATTATATATTTAGATAAATATCTAATAGAGACAAGGGATCTGGTTGAGCTCTAGCTAGATTCACAGACATTTTAGAACTTTTCAGTATGCTCTGTTTATACAGAGTTTGGGGGAAATTCCCCACAAAATGACTTTTTGTCTTTCACTGAGAAGCTAAAAATAACTACCCTTTTAAGATGCTCCAAAAGGTTCTACTTCAGAGAAGTCCTAAAGTGTTCTAAAATCTATGTTGTGGGTTCTCTAATTTCTAATATCAACTGCTGAATTACAGAGTAGTTCTGGCATAACTCCAACGTATTCTTTTATGTGTCAGGCCTGAATCTCTTCATATGTTAGGAGAGAGCTACATGTACAGTAGTTTCTTTACTTCCAAGGCGTTTTTACCATCTGTTTCTATTATGAGAGTTTATGGCACAGAATACCTCAGACATTACACAGTATCTGTTTCTTTTCTGTGCTGCAGTTATAGTACTCTAGTGCTTTATGAACAGAATAATAAAACATAGCACCTTCTTAATTCCTCCTCTCCATTTTTTCTTAATGCAGTGCAGAAATTGAAGGACTTTTACAGTTCACATTATTAAGTTGAGAGGTGATTTGAAAGAAAATTAGGAAATTATCAGGAAATGTAAATGTGACTACAAGGCAGCTTTTTAAAATCCTTTAAGGATATCATGATTCAGAAGGTTTTCATGTTGTTTCTCTCTTGTCCCTTGGAATGTAGAATTTAGGTTATATGAAACTTGCCTCTTTGGAGGTAGAAGGATGTGAAATTCAGAGATGCCCCCCCCCCCACACACACACACATTTACATAAAAAATCTTGTACCAAAGTAGACATTCCACAAGGCTTTTGCTCACTGGACTTTCATGAACAATTTTTTACAGTTTCTCACACACATAAAACACAAGCATTTCATACTTGAAGTAGCATGGCCTCAATGCACTGAAATCCCATCCAATACAAATTTTAAACACCTTCTTTATTCAGAGAGGAATTGTTCTGCTAAGAACTTCAGAAAGCCATTTTGTGACTTGAATAATTATTATTTGCATTCAGCAAAGTCTTCAGTTTAAATTGAATTTACATGTTTGCAGTCATCATCATTGCCTATGTACAAGGTATGAATGGTGTGACGCTGTTACTCCCATCTTAAAAAAGAAGATCACAACAACAAATGAATGCAGGCTTATGAACATGTATGGATTTGGCAAAGAAATCAGATCCAGACACAAAGAAATATTTGCCCACGGCTGGGTAGATCACATGGTGACCATCTGGAATGTACATCAAATCTTCAACGGAATACAAGGGACCACACTTCCGCACTACTCTCAACAATAAATTAATATCCGTGCTGTAAGTACCGCAAGAAAATGGTGATAAAGAAGAAAAAAGCCATCTCTCACATACTCCAATTGCACTCCATTTCCTGGTGTTTCTTCACTCCCCCATCCATTTATATAAACATTATATGTGAAACATGAGCAATAAAAGATAAATGGCAATTAGAGCCCAAATCCAGCATTAAGACAGGAGGCAAAAAAGAAGGGAAACTTTGGTCCTTGTGGCCTTTTCGTGTTCCATTTTTTAAATGTTCTTCTGACCTTGATTAGACCTGCACATTTTCATGTGAAGTCTTTAGATGAATCTTATATATAGGAAAATATGGTTATTACTGAATTCAGAGGCATGCAGAGGCGCACAATTATTTTGCCACTGGAATTTTATCCAGTTTCCTTATCACATGGACAGCACATATTTGTGACCTTCGCTTTGTTAATAAAGTTTCAACCCCCTTTTCCAGGCCCATTCCTACCAACAAACAAGCAAACAAACACACAAACAACTTATTCAGTAATAAAGCACAATGTTATTTGTAAAGATGCTCTTGCAGCATGAGAACGGCTGATTGCCTGGTGAATATGATTACCATTCATGGAAGTATCATCTTCTTATGGTGGAACTGTAGCTCAGACCTGCGACTGTCCTGCAGTTGTTCTGAAGGACTCTCATGCCTGGTTTATTTCCAGCCCACATCTTCCCAGTGCAAACTGGACCAGATTTTCAAGAGTATGCAGAACCCAACAATTAGCACTGATCCTGATGGCCAGATGGCCCAACAATACTGAACTCTTTTGAAAACAAATTCCTAAATGCAGAGCTCTGATAAACAGAGATTGGACTAAGAGGACCAGCTGATACCATAGTAAGCTCTAGTCTTAAAAAGCTTGAGTAACATATTCAAAATATTTTGTTTAATGTGTCTAAACAATAAACAAAATATAATATTTATTCTACCATTCCTCAAGTTAGAAAGAAAAGCAAATGGACTCCAGTTCACCCATGTCTACCAATATGTACCAGAACTGTAGTTCTCATAGCATCTTGGGGTATGTCTACACTACAACGTTAATTCAAACTACCTTAGTTCGAATTAGTTAATTCGAACTAAGATAATTCGAACTAACGGATCCAGACTAAAAAACTAGTTTGAATTAGCGTTTTGCTAATTCAAACTAGCATGTCCACATTAAGTGGACCCTGAACCGGGTTTAAGGATGGCTGGAAGCAGTGCCGGCAGGGCATCAGAGAAGAACTTAGAGTGTGGAGATGCTTTCTCAGGCTAGCCGAGCGCTGTGCTTAAAGGGTCCCGACCTCCACCCCAGACAGACAGTTCTCACGGGTGCCCCGCTTGCAAAGCAGTCCTGGTTTGGAGTGCCCGGACTACCCACACTGGGCACATCACACCACTCGGCCATCAGCCCCGCTGCACTTGCCGCAGGCTGCCATCTGGGGAGAGGAGGCAATTGGGGGGCTGCAGGAGAGCTTCCACCCCCAGAAGCCCCCAGAGCCAGCCCAGTCCTCCCCATCGGGGGCTCGTGCCCCTTTCCTCCCTCACCTCCTTCCACTTACCCTCCCTAGCCCCTCTTCTTGATGTACAAAATAAAGGACAATTGTGTTCAAAAATGGAATCTGTCTTTGTTGAACAAAACTGGGGGAGACCGGGAAAAGGATGTGGGAGAGGGGAAGAGAGAGGCTG
This sequence comes from Pelodiscus sinensis, assembly GCF_049634645.1. Classification (NCBI taxonomy): domain Eukaryota; kingdom Metazoa; phylum Chordata; order Testudines; family Trionychidae; genus Pelodiscus; species Pelodiscus sinensis. The sequence goes on from NC_134722.1 coordinate 24,761,348, forward strand.
GCAGAGGGGAGGGCAACTACAATGATGAGGGGGTTGGAACAGGTCCCATATGAAGAGAGGCTAAAGAGGTATTGTAAATAAGGATATATCTACTCTACAGCGCTAATTCGAACTAACTTAGTTCGAATTAGTTAATTCGAGCTAAGCTAATTCGAATTAGCGCAGCTAGATTTAAAAACTAGTTCGAATTAGCGTTTTGCTAATTCGAACTAGCATGTCCACACAGAGTGGACCCTGAACCGAGGTTAAGGATGGCCGGAAGCAGTGCCGGCAGAGCATCAGATGCATCAGCGTGGAGCTGCTGTCTCAGGCTAGCCAAGGGCTGTGCTTAAAGGATCCCGACCCCCACCCCAGACAGACAGTTCTCAGGGGTGCCCCGCTTGCAAAGCAGTCCTGGCTTGAAGTACCCGGAGTACCCACACTTGGCACATCACAGCACTTGGCCATCAGCCCGGCTGCACTTGCTGCAGGCTGCCATCTGGGGAGAGGGGGCAATTGGGGGGCTGCAGGAGAGCTTCCACCCCCAGAAGCCCGCAGAGCCAGCCCAGTCCTTCCCATCGGGGGCTCGTACCCCATTCCTCCCTCAACTCCTTCCATTTACCCTTCCCTAGCCCCCCTTCCTGATGTACAAAATAAAGAAAATGTGTGGTCAAAAATAGAATCTCTCTTTATTGAACAAAACTGGGGGAGACTGGGAAAAGGAGGTGGGAGAGGGGACGAGAAAGAGTGGGAGAGGGGAAGGCAACTACAATGATGAGGGGGTTGGAACAGGTCCCATATGAAGAGAGGCTAAAGAGACTGGGACTTTTCAGCTTAGAAAAGAGGAGCTGTAGGGGGGACAGGATAGAGGTCTCTAAAAGCATGAGTGGGGTGGAGAGGGTGCATATAGAAAAGTTCTTATTAGTTCCCATGAAGAAGGACTAGAGGACACCAAAGGAAAGGAATGGGTAGCAGGCTTCAAACTAGTAACAGAAAGTTGTTCTTTACAAAGCAAAGAGTCAACCTGTGGAACTCCTTGCTGCAGGAGGCTGTGAAGGCTACAACTAGAACAGAGTTTAAAGGGAAGTGAGATAAAGTCATGGAGGCTGGGTCCATGGAGTGGTATTAGCCAGGGGATAGAAGTGGTGTCCCTGCCCAAGGTTTGTGGAAGGCTGGAGAAGGATGGCACGAGACAAATGGCTTGGTCACTGTCTTCGGTCCATCCCCTCCAGGGTACCTAGTGTTGGCCGCTGTCGGCAGACAGGCTACTGGGCTATATGGACCTTTGGTCTGACCCAGGACGGCCATTGTAAGCTCAGGGCTCAGGTTCGGGGGTCTCACTGGACCCCCTTGATTCTCTTGCACACCTGCTCCTGGGTGGCCAGGCTGCCAGCTCTCCTGCCCTAGCCGGCCACTTTCCTGTGTCTAGTGCGGAGATCGTGGACGAGGTCCATGATGTCTGCACTAGCCCAGGCGCGTGCCCGCCTCTTGCAGTCCCGGGCAAGCTCCCAGGAGCCGCCAGCCTGGTCCCAGGAAGAAGGGGAGGGCTGGGGGGCATCGGGTGCATGGCTCGATCCGTGCCAGGTGCAGGGTCTGCTGGCTGGGTGCTGGCAGGCTTGCACGGGCACTGTAGCCAGCCCGTGCCCCTTTAAGGGGTCCAGGGCTGGGAGGGGGGCAGAAGAGCTTTCCTGGTGTTGGCCAGAGTTGCCACCAGGGAAACGTGGGGAGGGCTAGCCTCCCACTAGTTCGAATTAAGGGGCTACACACTCCTTAATTCGAACTAGCTAGTTCGAACTAGGCTTAATCCTCGTAAAATGAGGTTTTCCTAGTTCGAACTAAGCGTTCCGTTAGTTCGAATTAAATTTGAACTAATGGAGCGCTAGTGTAGCGCCTATGAAAGTTAGTTCGAACTAACGTCCATTAGTTCGGACTAACTTTTTAGTGTAGACATACCCTTGCACTTATGATATGCCAATATGGAGGGCTTTGCTTTTCACCAAGTGGAACGGGGTAATGCATCTATTAACACATCTGTTTGGAAATATAGATATTTCATTCTTTATCCATTCCAGCTGAAAATGAAAAAATTGGCCCCAGAAATTGGCCCACTAAGGATATCAGAATTTTTTTTTTAACCATCAGGAAAGACTCAATTCGGACAGAAAGGTGTGATGGAAAATAAAAGGGGTGCTGAATCTCTTTATTCATCAAATAAAATTTTCATAGACTATGTTTTAATTTACTGTTGTCAGATGTAATATTCCCATCATCTGTGATTCTCCTTAATCCATTATTAACGGGCAGTTACAAATTCCTATAGATCTGTCATTTTCCTTACACTGAAAAATGTTGTCAGAGAACAGATTTAAAAAACTAACCGAAATACAGGTTAAACATACTCTGTAAGTTTAATCTGTAGCTTAGGTTTAAAAAAATGGCTCTGGCATCCCATTCAGATCAATACATTATTTCAGTAATAGAAATACTAATGTCCTTAAATCCATAATTTTTCTGCAAATCACAAAAAACCCGCCCTCACACCTTTCCTTATCATCTGATCTAGTTGTGTGTCAGGGAAACTTCATTCTCTCATTTTTCTTTTTTTTCTGAGGCCCAAGGAAATGCTTATTGGCACTGTACTTTACATCTTAGCCAATGGAAAGCAATGTTTCACCATTTATTGGCTCTTGACATGATTTTATATAAACTGTTTCAAAGAGAAAAGATTAACATATGTTTTATGAACTCCCCTAAAGTACAAATAAAAGGCATCCAAGGTTCAAAGAGTTAAATTAACCAACTGTTTCCCTCTCGCCAATAAATCCCCCGCCCTAAGCCCCTATTCTCTCTCAGGGCTATACTTGATTTATGGTGTGATCCATCCCTGTTGGGAGTTGACAGTCACTTTCATTTTCTTGTATTTTTTTTTCTCTCTGACTGCCAAGGTCACAAGAGAGAGGGCCCTCCAAGTTTTTTGCATTCGTCCTCCTTCACCCTTCCACTGGGTTGGCCTCATGAATCATTCCGTCTTCACATTGAACTCCTGATGCTTCTCTTCCACCAAACTGCCCGACTTCCACAATTTTTCTTCATTCTCACTAACAATTTGGTAATGAAATATTGATTTTTAGTTAGATTCAAATAGATGTTATTAAGTTTGCATTGATAAATCGTTCCCTTTCTCAGGCTGGAAGTACCTCAGTCAAATTCTAACTGCGCTTTCATACCTGGTGATGTATTAATTTGATATATTTGTCACCCAAGCTGCATGGCTCAGAGTTAGAGGAGGGCATCTATCCTAATTGCTGCTATTTGCCAGAGAAGGTGTAATTCTAGCAGATTTGTTCCAAGGATTTCAGCCCTAAAACGAGGGCTTGGTTTATATTTTTCTGTGGGATTTTTATTTAAAAAAAAATGTTTCTCCTGTTCATTGACTGTCAAAAAAGGAATGGCCAGTTAATTTAAATGCATGTCAGTGAGTTTTGCTAATTGAAATGTATAACATAGCAGCTCAAATTAATATAGAGTTAAGACAGAAAGGCATTTTTTTTTATTATTCTGTTTGTAAAAGATTGCCTCTAACAGGAGCTGTGGTTCTTCAACACTTTTAAAAATATTGTCCTGAAAGGCTCAGTAAAATTACCCTTCTGAGTCAGAGTTGAGTGGTAGAGCAATGTAAGGAAATATACACTATGTCTGCTTTGCATCAGATTTGACTCACAGACAGAGTATTTCAGGTTTCCAGCCCTCAGCCGTTTGTGATCACAGACGTATATACAGAAGTAAAAACAAAACAAAACGAAAGATTCTGATGTTTTATTAAGGACAAAAGCTGCCCACTCCGACATACCTAAACTTTATTCTGACTACTGTATTGCTTTCCAAACATCTAATTTTGAATCTCTAGTTGCATTTACACTTGGTTAACAATAGCAGCACAACTTTTTTTGTTGTTAGGTCAAAGTTCAAAGAAAAGATTATTCCTCAGCTTAAAACCAATGGAGACTGAAAAAGATACATGGATCAGGATTAGAATTGTATCTTTGATGTAACAATGAGTTTCAAATTATGCTCTGACCCAGTTACAAGTTTAATTTGGTGCTATAGCTGCATCCTTTGGACTGCAACCCGATCTCTCTTTTTTTGGATGTGATTTTGCACCTGTAATAGCTATGACATCAGTTAAATATCTGCTTCAGTAATATTTGTAAGTGGAATGTTTTAAACGTACCCCACAATGCACTGAAGCTGGAAGACATGAAAGCATGATTTTGTTCTTACAATAGAGGCCACCTCTGAAAATGAAGTCCCAAAAGAATATAACAGTAGCCACTAGAGTTGTTTGATACACTACCTCCTCTCTGGTAACAAGAGTTAGTGTTCTTTGGCATTCTGACCCATTTCCAGAGATGGGGCCTGATTATGATTTTGAGGCACTATGCGAAGTCAAGCATGAAAGTCCCCATACTATAAAAATGAGCTTATTATTTTTAATGAAAGGACATTGAATAGATAAATACAAAAGCTTTACGTTCTCACAGGAAAACGAGAGGATTTTTTTACACCATGAATAAGAAAAATTATCCTTCTTTTTGCATGAATAAAGAAAAAAATGTTATTAATTGTGTTTGGGAAATACAACATTTATCCAGACTACATATAATTCTCACTGTGAAACAATAAATTGCCATACTATGAAAATGCAGTGAAGGTTCCCATCACTGACGGAGGGAAGCCAACACAAATCTATCCTCCTCAAGAGCTTCTCAACCCAATCATGTGGTTCTCAGGTGGTTTCTCTAGCCCCATCAAGGGCAGTATACAAAACAGGAAGTGATATGCACATTAAAACACACAATTATATATATGTACAGATCAAAAGAAGAAAGAAAAAACTAATACTTAAGCAAATAAAGAAAAACAGGAGGGAAGACACTATGCAACTGAACATGCTGAATCAAACAAAAGATGAGGACTTCCAACTATTACCAGCCATGGGGACGCTATACATGACATCACTCTAGAATGAATCCCATACAAGTATGACAGGATTACTTCACAACACTGCCATCTTTGACCTTACATTTCCCCAATTTTATTTAAATAAGCTTTGAAAGCACAATCAGAATTTTACCAGTAGCAGTTGGCCAAAAAAACAACCAACTAACCAAAAAAAAAAAAAAAAGCAAAAACAAAAACAAAAACAAAAAAAACAATCAGCACTGCCTTAGGAGACTGATGATAGGCTTACTCATAAAAATACGAATTTTGCAAGCACAATTATTGTTTCTGTCAGCCCTGGCCTTCTGCCTGCCCATAATAAACAACCAGTGAAGGGTACGGATAGGGTAAGGGTATTTGCATAGCCACATGTGTATATTTGTCATAATTGACCAAAACAGTTTATATTTAGAGATAATTAACTTTTTGCATATCTATTTATCAACTGATTTTGAGAAAATTTGAAATTGAGTAATTTTTTTCTCTTTTTTTAGAGGCCTCTTATAAAGCAAGGCCTTAAGTTGTAGCTTAATTAGCTTATGCATTTTTCTAGCATTGACCAGAGACAAGGGCCAGGAAATAAAGTCCAATTTCTTATTGTGATGGGGTTAACATCCATCTTTCATGAGCATCCCTTCTGGTTGCATGTGTCTGCATCTGGCATCCTCTGGTGAATTCCTTTTAGTGGTTCCCTGGCAGTTTCTGTAACTCCACCTGAGGCTTAGTCTTTTAAGTAATCTCAGCCCTTGTGTGGCAGTATAGCTCCATGGTTTCCCCCTGGGAGACACTGTTTTCTTAGGGCCCTCCAAATGCTTAGTCCCTGAAGCAAGCCAGGAGCTCCTTCAATGTTCTCCAAGCACCTACTTGATAATTGTCCTTAGCTTAGTTCGAGCAGCCAGCCAGTAGCCTCTCACTTCCACAGTCCCTACCCCTACTTAGCAGCTGCTTTTGTGCTACAGTTTCTTCAGGCAGCTGAGCATGTAGTTCTTCTCCTTCAGCTTGTCCCTGACTGGCTGCTTCCCAGGCAGCTGCTATAGCCTACTTGGAGGACCTCTCCACTGCTCCCTTCCTGGGATGGGTGTGACAGTGCTCTCAGATCTCCAGCAGGGGGACTTTGGACTTAGTACAGGACTATGTAGCACTTTAAAGACTAACAAGATGGTTTATTCGATGATGAGCTTTCGTGGGCCAGACCCACTTCCTCAGATCAAATAGTGGAAGAAAATAGGTAGTTGGGGTCTTTGTTCAGCCCCCTGTGGAGAGTGTCGAATTTTAGCATAAATGCCAGTTCAGAGGATTCCCTTTCAAGTGCAGATTTGAAAGTCTTCTGAGACGTTTGTCCAGACACTTCGCCAAAGAATCAATGCCCACAAAACAGACATTAGACAGGATCACAAAGAAAAAACAGTTTCTTGCTATTTCAACCAGAAAGGACACTGTCTCAATGACCTAATCACATGCATCCTACTTCAGAAGACTTTCAAATCTGCACTTCAAAGGGAATCCTCTGAACTGGCATTCATGCTAAAATTCGACACTCTCCGCAGGGGGCTGAACAAAGATTCCAACTACCTTACCCATTACAAAGATAGCTTCCCCAATTATCACCTCTAATACCATTAACTCACAGACATCTCCCCTTCCCCACCTCTAATATCATTAACTCACAGGCATTTACCTTCCTCCCCCCCCCCCCCCTTCATCCCTCCTCTGTTCTGAATGTGATTTGTCCTTTTCATATGTGTTCATTTTTTTAAATTGTATCCTTTGGTATATATGGTTGTGACTATTTTCTTCCACTATTTGATCTGAGGAAGTGGGTCTGGCCCACGAAAGCTCATCATCTAATAAACCATCTTGTTAATCTTCAAAGTGCTACATAGTCCTGTATTTTGTTTCAGCTACACCAGACTAACACGGCTACATTTCTATCACTTTTTGACTTAGTGTACACCCTCACACTTACCCATACTTAAGCCCTGCAAATCTGTGGATATCCACTTTATATCCAGGGGTAGCTGATCTGCGGATACAGATAACCCCGGCTCATTTTTGCAGATATGGATATGAATATAAATATTTTACCTAGAACCCTGCACATTTGTGGATATCCACTTTATATCTGCGGGTATCTGCATTCATGGATGTCGATGCTGATATCCATGGCTCATTTTTGTGGATACAAATGTTGATGCAGATGCACATTTTGTATCTGTGTAGGCTCTACCCATACTTCTATTATTTTGAAAATCATTCAATGGTGAAAGAAAAGGATCTGCTCTGAAACTAGCTTTTAAATGAACTTGCCATTAAAATCTTTGTACTTAGGTGGAAATGATAAGCATTTTAAAAATGAAAAACTTTAAAAAAAAAAATTTCAGTATTTCCTTTCATCTTCTTCCCGCACCCGAGCTCAAGTAGTTTCCACAAAGTAGCACTCCCCATTTTAAGTATATTAGATAGGTATGAGCAACAGTGGGGTAAACATAACATTTCAATTACACCCAAAAACTCTTTGAATTCTACATTGTCGGGGGGCTCCCCCCCCTTGACAGGGGTTGCCCCCCGCCTCCGAGGCATCATCCAACCAACTGGGGCCTTGGCCCCAAAGCATGATGCCCCCTTTTGGGGGAAATACGGCCTCCCGGCCTAGTCCACAGTTTACAGGCCTAGAGGCCTAGTCCACAGTTCAGTGTCTGTTACCTCGGTCCCCACTTGCTAGGGTCTCGGGCAGCAGGGGTAGGGGGGCCCGGACCCTCCCTCTCCACCGGGCCCTGACTCAGGGCCCTACTAGTGGTGGGTGGTTCCCACCACTGGCTCAGCGGGGGCTCCTCCCCGCAATGCCCCGAGCCCTCAGGGACTTCTACAGCTCCCTGCCCTGGGTCGCTTCCTGCCCCCTGCTCTCGGCCTGCCGTGGTCCCACCTGTCGGCATCGGTCGACTGGCTGTAGTGGTACTTCCCCTGGCTGCCTCAGAGTTGGCAGAGTCCGGTCCGGTGCTCGGGTCACGGGGGGTCAGTTGGTGGCTCCGGCGTTGGGGCCGAGCCCGGCTGAGGCCCGGCAGCAGCACGCTCAGCTCCCTTGGCAACTCCCTCTCTGGCCAGTGGTTGTTAGCTCCAGCTCGGGTCGCAGTCTTCCCCTTCTGAGCAGGCCAGCAGCCTTTTGTACCTGTGCTCCCTTTGGAGCATGCCCAGTAGGGCTGTGTGGGTGGGGCCTTCTCTGCCCCTGGCCCCAGGTGGTTTCCCTGGGCTTGAATGCGGGCAGGGCCGCCCCCGTCATATACATACAAATGGTTGCAAGCTGTTATAGTTATGACAATAAAACAAATAGGAAAAAGATATTGCAATCTAAAATGTGCTTGATTATTGAATGCTGGGAGAGCTGCAATAATAAAATTGTTTAAATGAATATAATAATGGAAGGGATGTATGAATTCTTTCTATGAATAATATAAGCTTATTCTTTCTTCTTCTTTTTCTCCCCATATATACTTTATAGTGATATTTAATGCTAAAAGTAATCATCAATCCACTTCAGAAAGCCAGCACACTTTTTATATACTCTTTGAAGTTGCTGCTGCTGCTGCTTTTATTGTTACTGGTACTGATAGGGAATGTAAGAAAGTGTCCCTCTAAGGTCAGGTTATTGTGAATTCAGAATTCAGAATACCGTTTGCAATGCTCTGTCCTTATTTCACCTAATTATGGGTCAGGTATTGCAGAACATACAGGAAGGAAGATCACCCACTAGAAAGAGCCCAGTGAATTAACTAGGCTCTATGGAACGGTGATGGGTACACCGTTACACCATGTTATTAATTCAATCAGATAAATATGCACTTGGGGAATTTTAAAAGAGCATAATGACTATATGCTGACTGAAATGAGTGTATGGGACCATCAAGGTTCTGTAGATAAATACATATGTTGAAGTAACACATTATTTAGGGATCATTTGTGCCATGTTATACCCACACTGCAGTGGTGCTGAGTGATGCTGCCCTAGAGGTTCTCCAGAAGGAATTCTGCCACTAAAGGCAATGTTTCTTCTATAGCTCAACAGTATCTAGAGAACACTCTGACAGTTATACCCCTTCCTCACAACTACTCCTGTCCCTGCCTTTGCATGTACAACTTGTGTTTAGGGGGAAACAGCAACATAGTCCTCTCTGCCCCCTTTTGGGTGTCTTGGACTCCATAGCACTTGTGTGACTGTGCCTGATTGCTGAGAGAACGCATAATGGGGGGAAAGTTTCTTCTGCACCATAATCAGGACATTAGTCAACAATGCTTATCGGGGGTTATGCATGGTTTTTTTGTGTTGATTATGGAGACAGATGTGTAAATATCTACTATATTTATTTAGAATTAAACACACCAACCCATTAAAAAAGGCACTCTTGCTTGCTTACATCGGTAAACCCCTAATGACCTCAAGGCCTCTGGGATGTGCAAAACCTTTAAGTTCTGACAGCCGAGAGCTCCACTTCTATGAAGTTTAAAAGTTTGTACATTCCCAGCTGAGTTTCTAGTCAAAGCAGGAAAGAAGCTCAGTTCTGCTCTCAGGGCATGGGTAGAGCCAATAAAGAGACTCTACCAGAGGAACCAGCAGCTTCACTTTGATGTAGTTCTGCCTCCTCCAATATCCCTTTCCCTGTCTGACCCAGAGTATTCTCGCTCTGCCTTGCATACTGCTGGTCCCCACCTCCATCCCTCCCACACATACCCCCTCTGTTACTCGTGTTAGGAGACATGGATGTGCAGATAAGTGGGATTTGCCTGATTTAGTTCTGCAGCACTTACAGGCAAACAATACCCAATACTTATTGTTCCCCTGCTAGCTTTTACTGGCAGCTCACCGAGTCTTTGTGAGCAAAGTGAGTTAAAACAACTAGAGATGGCATTTTTATTTCCTGCTGACACCACTTTGCTGCCTCAAAGCCAGCCCCACAGCTCCAGTTCTGACTCATTTTATTTAATAACTAGATACAGGAGGAATGGTCTGTACTGCTCAGGCGGTAGGAAATGGAGGAGATGGGGAAGAGCATCAAGATCCTTACCTTCTCAATGGCATCATTTCCCCCAATATCAAACCACCAGGGAGTGGGTGGCTTTAGTAGGCCAACTTCCCCACTCTGTCCCACTGAAACATGGAGCATCCCAAGGAAATTCTAGTTCTGGGGGAAGTAGGTGGAGTGGAGAAGAGATATCCCTAGCAGCTCACTTTCAGACTAAGGCACACCTACTGGAAGGGAATGGGGAGGAGAAAGGGGAGAGGTCGCAGACATACTTCATCTTGGATATGGATGAGAAATCCACTAGTTTTAGGGTCTGAACCCTACCTGTTCTAAGTGGAAGAACCCTCCCCACAATGGAAAATCCATGAATGGTCACTCACAACGAAAACATTTTCTATCCCCACTGTGGGCTTCACCATGCATAGATTATGACCACTCTATGTTCTTTGGGGGGCATGATAGCTAGCTGGATTGCTTTAGCAAAAGTCACACAGAAGATAGGAGGCTATGAGGTTAAGCAGCCATGGTATTTTCAGTGATAAGCAATACAGAGCCACAAAATAAAAGTGGCCATAGGGCTTGTCTAGATAGCATTCCTCTCTCGAAAGAGAAATGCAAATAAAGCAGATCAAAAATTCAAAAGATGTGCAGATTTACAAATCTCACACTTCATTTGCATAATCGCATCTGAGCGCTTTTTTGAAAAAGGGTTTTTCAAAAAAACTCCCGCAGTCTAAATTGGGTTCTTTAAAAAAACCACCCCATTTTCAAAAGAACCCATACACCTCATTTTTTCAGGATTACAGGTTCTTTCAAAACAGGGTTTTTTTTTTCAAAAGAACCCCGTCTACACTGTTTTTTTTTTCAAAAAACCCTTTTTTGAAAAAGCACTCGGATGCAATTATGCAAATGAAGCATGAGATTTGTAAATCCGTGCTTCATTTGAATTTTCGATCTCCTTCATTTGCATTCCTCTTTCGAGAGAGGAATTTAGTCTAGACTAGCCCATAGTGAAAAGCAGGTTGTGATGTGTAGCTAAGCATGTCCGTGAAAGGGCAGGCAGTAGGGAAAGGCCTCAGCATCTCCCCACTGGCAGAGCCTTTCACTGTGATTAGGATAGGCTGCAGTGGACAGGACGCAGAGAGGATATGGAAGAGACTTTCACAAAGGGAGCTGCTCCAACCAAGCCTTTCCCCATTCTTCCCCCTATTCCATAGCCTTTCCTAGCTGGGAACATCTTTTCCTCCAGGGGGGAAGGCTCCAGCAGCAGTATAGATGGGGAGACACAACTTGGGTGAGGAGAAAGTGCATAAAGTATGTACACACCTACATACACCTAGCATTATGCCTAAACCACGCCTCACTGTCTACCCTGCTATTTATGCCTGTGCTTTGGGGGTGTTATGCAAGTATGCATTCTACACACTGCTGAAAGTGTGTGCAATATGGACATACACATAGGCTACACTTTTATTTGGGTTGACAAAATCTGGGCCTGAGGGGTTTTGATGGTAAACAGCACTGAACATCCATCTATAATCAACAGAAGCAGAGCATGTATCTCGGTAAAATCAGAGTTATGGATAAACTTAAATTGCATGACATTCAGCAAAGCAATTAACTCCCCAGCATTGCAATCATGACTGGAAATAAGGCAGTTTTCTGTATTCTATTTTAGACATCTAGTGCAAAGCAATCCAGCTTGTGAATATGCCATATTTTTAACCATTCTAAATGGAACAGTAAAACCTACCTGAAAAGTTAAATTATACAAAATTTAGTTTCTTCCTAACTTCACCACTACTACAGTTTCTTGAAAATCTTTTTTCTGATGCATGTTATGTTATTAGTGCTGTCTACAAAACATGAATTCCAATATCTCAGTCATTATACAAATCACAAAATTCTATGCCTGCCATTAAAATGGTACATGATTTATTTTTGCATGAAGTATATATTAATACTAGATATTGGTGTTTTGCCTCCCTGGCATCAAAAGAATTTAATAACACAATTTCTCCTAAATTGCTATTATATTAAGCTTCTTTCTTATTTTAAATCAGATGTTTCAGATCCTATTTATAGATTAAAGAAATTTAGATCACCATATTTGTTCAAGTACCTTGTTCAGTCTTATTTTGTATGACATATGGTGCATACTTTATACACTGCATAATCCTAACATATTGCATATGTATATAGTATTTAACACACATAATGTGAATGCAGTTAAGGAGATAAGAGTCTGGTCACAATGGAGCTTCTTCCAATTCCCCGATTCTGGGGCTGGCAGTGCTTAAATATTAACTCTGAGAGCCTCAAAGATATACAGTGAAAGCTTTGTTATCAGGAACTCTTGGGGGATGGGGGCTGCTGGTTAATTGAATGTGCAGGATAACAAAACTTATTGCTCTGCCCCCACTCACCTGCAGATCCAGATCCCAGCAGCTCGAGACAGGTGGGGGGAAGCAGAGATCTCAGTCATTAGTGTTGGATGTTAGAAGCCCTGCAACGACCGGCTGGATCGGCGGGTGTCAAGCGTGTGGGCCTGAAGACACAGCAGTGTTGTGGCTGGGGGGAATGCAGGTTAATCAAGTTTTCTGGCTAACAGCGTGCCGGATATCAAAGCTTTCAATGTACTTAATTTAGCAATAAGTATTACAAAATATTTCTTCAGAGGTTTTTTCCCCAGTAGTAGTTTGTCAGTTGTTGTGAATCTCATGCCAAATATCAGTGGTTCTTGGTTTTTTGTTCTTGCAGAAGTTTGAGTTTGTTGTTTCTGTTGAACATTTAGGCCTGAATTTTTGAAATGTCAGTTGTAGGATTGAATCCCAAAAGTAGAGGTAAGACAAAAGAAGAAAGTTTGAAATGTACAATTCCTTGGGACTCCTAATTGTAATCTACACAATGGAAATGGAGTGATAGACAGGCTACTCCCAGATAACTGTACAGTTATTTTAATAGCTGTTAATTACTCAAATATTTGTACTTTAACTGACTGGGAGACATTAAAAGGCCAATCAAAACAGAAGGATTTGTACACAGATTCTATTGCATGTTTGATATTAAAATCACAGTTGATATTAATTTTTTTTACTGCACAATTGATATTAGAATCCCTCCTATATGTTGGCTGTCTTTTGAAATTCTCATTGAAATATTCAAAGTCAAATGGAGTTGTGTTTAAGAGCTTACTCATCTTGTCATAGCCTTGGTCCTCTCAATCTACCTCCTCAATTAATATCAAAGCCAAATAACTCAGTATACATATCATTACTCAAGACTCGATGATTACATCTAGGATAAGAAGAACTATTTATTTGATCTAAAACATAAAATTTCCCTTTGTCTAGCTCTGCGGTTCTCAAACTTTTTGGGCTCCGGAGCCCTTTACATGCGTAAAAATTTATGCGGCGCCCCAGTCGTCCACTGATTGTATGTGTTGTACCTATTGATGTTTCCAGTTTGTCAACCTCACAGAGCCCCTGGAGATTCACAGAGCAGAGTTTGAGAAACACTGGTCTAGCTCAATGAGACTGCATCTCTAGATTTTCATGTGGGCTTTCACTGATTCCAGTGGGTGCCTGGCACATATGTCTAAGAGCAAAATTTGAGTGCTGTGGCCCAATCTAATAGTTCTGTGTGTCAAATTCCCAGTGAAATCAAGGTGAGTTTTGCCTGCAAGAGGAATTGAAAGTATTTCATTCTAGAACAGTGCAATCTTATAATAAGGGGTCAATCCTAAGACTCCATGAATGTCTCTATTCTGCAAAAGACAGGCGAAGAAGAGGCCAGTGTGCTACCTTCCCAGAGCCAAGAGCCAAGATATCAGTTTAAAATTGGTGATGGTTCATTTCAACCCTTAGGACACTACATCATGGCATGTTTCATAGCTAGTAGATGATTTCAGGGAACTCAAAAGTGTGCTGAAGAAGAAGAATGTCCAAGAAATCTCCTTTGAGAGCCTTCTTGTCCAATGAGCAAGGGAACACAGAAGATTCTGGAAGTTAAGTACTGGTTAGTAAGAGTTGTAGGGTTTGGGTTTTGTGGAACATTAGTCCACCTTATACGTGGAGTGGTGTTTATATAGTTTAAATTGTCTTTCCCTCAGTAAAAAGGGTGAGGTAAAGACCACCCTTGCGAGGGACAGATTGGCTAGAGTAGTCAGGAGGGAGCTAACTAACAGCAAAAAGGAAGAGGATAAAGAAGGAAAAACATAAGCACTGAGCATAAAAGAGAGATATCGACCATATTCACTACCTTGCATCTTGAACCAGGGTGATTTGTCTGGCTGTCCGAGAGAGGAGAACAATTCCTGATGGCTTAGACACTAAGCCTTAGAGAGAAAAAGGGAGATGACTCACCACCCAGAAATGAATGGTTTTAAAAGGTCATCATGTTCCTAAACCCTCCCATTTACATGGAGTACCTACCCTGCCTCCTTAGTCAGGTGATAAATATACCAGGTTCTTGGCTATATCTGCACTAGCTGTCTCTTTCCACCATAGTGGCAAGGTGCAGTAGGGGTTCAGGTGGGCCTCGTTCATGCATAACATGAAGAGTGGCAGGCCATATATCGCAACTCATTATTTCAATGTATAGCAGATGTTCAGTGCAGGTACTCAATAAGATGGCATACAGTAATAGACAAATGGCTTGGGAAATGGTCTTGAGGAGAGGAACTCAGTAGTTGAGTGATGTGGGAGTAGTTGGGGACTCCTATGATTGGTAGTACATGGAGCCGCCCCCCTCCACCCCCCCATCATTATAGTCCACCTTATAAGGAGAGGTGGTTGCTAAGGTCCCATCAATGGTTCTGCTGAAAGGATATGGGTGGAAAAGGGTTGAGGGTTAAAAGCACCCTCCCACACCGAATAATTATGGGAGAAAACAAGGGTGGGTTACCTGCACTGACATTTTATCTGCTGGGTAGTCCCAGACATGTAATAATAAACTTGCAGCCTGATTAAACCAATAGCTAGCATCTCTTGTCCTTTCAGCATAGCCAGACAATCAAGAAACCAAAGGAAATGGAGGAGTAGTTCTTGAATTCCCTTTACACCAATCATAGAAACTGGGGTAACAAATAAGAGGAATTTGAATTACTCATTTCTGAGGAAATTCAATCTAACTGGTGGGATGATTTCCATGACAGGAATGGTTCAAGTCACTGGTTCTAAAGTCAATAGTTCTAACCTATTTAGAAAGCTCCAAAGGGGTAGCCGAATTAGCCTATAACAGGAAAAACTTTAAAAACAACAAAAACACATAGATGATATTGTGAAGGAGTGAGAGGAGGGTTCTGTAGGGCAGAAGCTAAATAAGGCCTTTTGGCCCAATTAGCCCTGCCCTGTTTTATCTGCAGCCAATGCCAGCCCAGAGGGAGAATAAAAGGAGGGAACCTGGTTCAGTTTGGGGCTGAGCAGCAAAGAGGCAGGAATTGGTTCTGCTATCCACAGGACCTGAGCCAGAGCTGTTTGCTGAGTCAGCTGCAGGAAAACGCAAGCCTCCAATAGCCCCCCCCTTCAGGTGCAAAGGGGGAGAACCAGAGGGAAACCCCACTGAGGAGGGGGAAATTGGCTTATTGGGGCCATTCCCCAAACTGAAGGAGCAGACTTTGATAAGTGGCTAGAAGTCCTACACCCTGGGCCCCCAGCTAACACCGGGACCTAACCACTCAGGAACCCCACTGCCCAGGAGACCTGGTTACAAGGCATCATGAGCTTTCGTGGGCACAACACACTTCTTCAGCTGACTGGAGTGTTGGAAGTCCTGATCCAAGAATAAATAAGGGAAAATGATTCAGAGGCCTTGGGGAACAGGCCAATTCTCACTTACAGACAACCCCCTAACCTGAAACAAATTCTTTCTGGTAACCACACAGCACAGCTACATTATAAGCATCGAGGAACTCACCCCTGCAACCAGCCCTGATGCCAACTCTGCCCACACATCTACACAAGCATTTTCATCACTGGATCCAAACACATCAGCCACCAAATCAGAGGCTCAGTTAACTGCCCATCCACTAATGTGATCTATGACATCAAATACCAGCAATGCCCCCACTGCAATGTATATTGGCCAAACTGGACAATCTCTACAGGAAAGAATTAATGGACACAAACCAGATGTCTGAAAAGACAACACACAAAAACGTGTTGGAGAACACTTTAATCTTCCTGGACATTCATTAATGGATCTCCAAGTCACCGTTTTGTTTCAGACCAATTCTATAAGCCAAATACACAGAGAAGGATTGGAGCTTAACTTCATTAAAAAGTTTAATTCTTATATTAATGGTTTGAATTGTGATATCTGATGGCTCGCACATTATCAACCAACCAAACAATGAAGGTGCTAATGATTCTTGATGCCTGTGTAGAATCTGGCATTGGTCATCTTCCTTTCCAAGTGTTAACTAATGGTTCTTATCAGCCTCTTTTAACTATGTAGTCTTTCAGAAGCTACTAGACTAATTGTTGTTTTTTAAATTTTTACAGACTCACTTGGCTATTCCTCTGAAGCTTATCTACTCGCAATCTTTTTTTCTTCCTCGCCTTCAGTTTTTTTCTCCTTCTCCCACCCTCCATCCTTCCCTTACATGTTCTTGGATCTGGACTTCCAACATTCCAATCATCTGAAGAAGTGGGTTGTGCCCATGAAAGCTCATGATACCATCTACTTGTTTTGTTAGTCTAAAGTGCCACCTAGACTATTTGTTGTTTTTTAAGTGTTTCCTATTTAGAAAGGTTCAAGTGAGCAAAAGGGGAGGGGGGGAGAGAGTGGGACTTTGTCAGAAATGGCATTACTTGTTTTCAAGTCACTGCTAGAAGAAAACAATATTAAATGCTTATGGATCAATGTCCTAGTTCAAGATCCAATATTAGTTGGTTACTTCTTTTGACCACCAAATAACACCAGGGAACAGGATGACCACCTCTTTAAGCACTAGTATAAAATATGCAGGAGGGAAATAAATGTGTGATAATGGGGGATATTAATTTGAATGGCATATCATATGGGGGAGTTCTAATACTGCCAGTACTAAAGCATCCTTGGAATGTATAAACATTATAGATAACAATTTCCTAAATCAAAACATGTTGTAGCCAACACAGGGGAGGTTTTTATTAGCGTATGTCCTAACAAATAAAGAGGAACTGATCAAAGAACTAAAAATTAATGGTAGCTTAAGAGCAAGTAATCATGGCTTGATCACATTTATAATGTGGAAGCATACAGTCCAGGCCAAATATATATATGCTGGTACTGTAATAAGGCTAATTTCACAAAACTGAAAACAATTATGAACCAAATCAGCAATGAAGGAAGAATTTAACTAGAAAAATGTGAAAGATAATTGGAAACATTTAAAACAACTTGCTAGATGCCTAAAAAGCCACACTAAAGGAAGAATGCCATATTAGTTAAAAGTCAGCCTGGTTTAGAGACGAAGTGGTAGCACATATATACATAATTTTTTACAACAAACGGGGAAAGGACAAATTGTGAAAAATAAAAATCAGAAATTAGAAATGTAGAAAATTGATTAAAGAAGCCAAGATATGTAAGAAGAAATCTATGGCCAGAAGAGTTAAGGACAATAAGAAGAAACTTGTAAGCTATATTAAGAAAAAAAACTTCTTATTGTTCATATTGGCCTGTTCTTAGAAGGAAATGGTAGACTTCTCCATAATAATGGAGAAAAGGCCGAAGTGTTCAATAAATATTTCTGTTGTGCCTTTGTAGGGATGTGATGGTATAATCTCACATATTGGTGATAAACACTTTTTCCATTCCACCAGTATCTCTGGAGTATATTAAACAGAAGCTACTAAAGTTAGGCAATTTAAAATCTGCAGTTCCTGATGATTTCCACCCCAAATTATTAAAAACATAGGCTAATGAGACATTAATGTTTATTTTCAGCACGTCTTTAAGAATTTCAGAAGACTGAACGGAAGTTAATCTGCCAAGTTTTTAAAAAGGTATATGAGATGACCTGAGTAGTTATAAACCTGTCTGTCTGACATTGATTGCAGGTAAGATAATGGAATGGCTGATATTAGACTGTGTTAATAAAGAGCTAAAGGAGGGTAATTAAATCTATATAGATAAATGGATGTCTATGACAGACTGTACCCCACTTGCATCACTTTTACAAGATTATGGTAAACTTTGTACAAAATATACATTGTAAGGCAAAGGATGAACATAGGCAAACAATACAGGAATGCAGGGGCAAGATTAGAAAGGCAAAGGCACAAAACGAGCTCAAATTAGCTACAGGCATAGAGGGAAACAAGAAGACATTCTATAAATATATTAGAAGCAAGAGGAAGACCAAGGACAGGGTAGGCCCATTGCTCAGTGACGAGGGGGAAACAGTAACAGGAAACTTGGAAATGGCAGAGATGCTAATGATTGCTTTGTTTCAGTCTTCACCGAGAAGTCTGCTGAAGGAATGTCTGACATAGTTAATGCTAGTGGGAAGGGGGTAGGTTTAGAAGATAAAAAAAAAAACAAAACCAAGTTAAAGATCACTTAGAAAAATTAGATGTCTGCAAGTCACCAGGGCCTGATGAAATGCATCCTAGAATACTCAAGGAGCTGATAGAGGAGGTATCTGACACTTTAGCTATCATCTTTGTAAAATCATGGAAGACAGGAAAGATACCAGAAGATTGGAAAAGGGGAAATATAGTGCCCATCTATAAAAAGCGAAATAAGAACAACCCAGGAAACTACAGACCAGTCAGTTTAACTTCTGTGCCAGGAAAGATAATGAAGCAAGTAATTGAGGAATTCATCTGCAAACACTTGGAAGATAATAAGGTGATAGGAAACAGCCAGCATGGATTTGTAAAGAACAAATCCTGTCAAACCAACCTGATAGCTTTCTTTGATAAGATAACAAGTCTTGTGGATAAAGGAGAAGTGGTGGATGTGGTATACCTAGACTTTAGTAAGGCATTTTATATGGTCTCGCATGATATCTTTATCAATAAACTAGGCAAGTACAACTTAGGTGGGGCTACTATAAGGTGGGTGCATAACTGGCTGGATAACTGTTCCAAGGGTATGTCTACACTGCCACCCTAGTTTGAACTAGGGTGGTTAATGTAGGCATTCGAACTTGCAAATGAAGCCCGGGATTTAAATATCCCAGGCTTCATTTGCATGTTCCTGGATGCCACCATTTTTAAATGCCCTGTAATTCAAACTACCTGCCTGCGGCCACATGCGGCACGGACTAGGTGGTTCGAAATAAAGCTCCTAATTCCAACTACCATTATTCCTCCTGCAAGGAAGTTTAACGGTAGTTTGAATTAGGAGCTTTAATTCGAACTACCTAGTCCATGCCGTGTGTAGCCGCGGGCAGGTACTTTGAACTACGGGCATTTAAAAATGACGCCCGCCCTGGAACATGCAAATAAAGCCCAGGATATTTAAATCCCAGGCTTCATTTGCAAGTTTGAATGCCTACATTAGCCACTCTAGTTCAAACTAAGGTGGCAGTGTAAACATACCCCCCAGAGAGCAGTTATTAATGATTCACAATCCTTCTAGAAAGGAGTAACAAGTGGGGTTCCACAGGGTTTTGTTTTGGGACCGGTTCTGTTCAATATCTTCATCAATGATTTAGATATAGGCATAGAGAGTACGCTTATTAAGTTTGCAGATGATACCAAGCTGGGAGGGGTTGCAACTGCTTTGGAGGATAGGATCATAATTCAAAATGACCTGGAGAAATGGTCTGATATAAATGGTCTGAGATAAACAGGATGAAGTTTAATAAGGACAAATTCAAAGTGCTCTGCTTAAGAAGGAGCAATCAGTTTCACACATACAGAATGGGAAGCGACTATATAGAAAGGAGTACGGCAGAAAGGGATCTAGGGGTCATAGTGGACCACAAGCTAAATATGAGTCAACAGTGTGACGCTGTTGCAAAAAAAGCCATCATAATTCTAGGATGCATTAACAGGTGTGATGTGAACAAGACACAAGAAGTCATTCTTCCTCTCTACTCTGAACTGATCAGACCTCACTTGGAATACTGTGTCCAGTTCTGGGTACCACATTTCAATAAAGATGTGGAGAAACTGGAGAAGGCCCAGAGAAGAGCAACAAAAATGATTAAAGGTCTAGAGAACATGACCTATGAAGGAAGATTGAAAGAACTGGGCTTGTTTAGTTTGGAAAAGAGAAGGGGACATGATAGCAGTTTTCAGGTATCTAAAGGGTGTCACAAGGAGGAGGGAGAAAATGTGTTCTTCCTGGCCTCTGAGGATCGAACAAGAAGCAATGTGTTTAAACTGCAGCAAGGGAGGTTTAGGTTGGACATTAGGAAAAAGTTTCTAACTATCAGGGTGGTTAAACACAGTTGCCTAGGGTGTTTGTGGAATCTCTGGAGATATTTAAGAGTAGATTAGATAAATATATATCAGGGATGGTCTAGACAGTACTGGGTCCTGCCATGAGGGCAGGGGACTGGACTCAATGACCTCTTGAGGTCCCTTAATATTCTATGAGTCTGTGATTGAAAAACCATAATCTGCTGAACATTATTGTCCCAGTAAAACATGTGTATCAGCACTGTATGTAAAGTTATACATTTCTACTGCACAAATTGCTGTAATATGTTCTAGAGTTAAAAAATCAGGCCCAAACCAATTTTCAGAGACAAAGACACACTGGCTTCCCAGCCAGGCATTAATGGACTATCTCCTGCTTAAGTGGCCATTCTCTATCAAGAGGGAAGCCACAAACAGCAAATGTGTATTTCATCATAAGAACAGTTCAAACTTCACCCATACAAAAGACTGTTTGTCACCTTGACTCAACAAGGATGTATCTAGCACTGAAAACTGAATGATAAAGAGGCCAGAAAACATACTTCATTCTCCTTCTTCATCTCTGCTCATGAAATCAACCAACTTGAACTGGGGAGTGGTTGAGTGAGTCCTTGCTGAAACAAGCCAGTACAGACTACTGTAAGATTATGGTGAGAGAAATGGTGAGAGAAACCTTTTGCTTTTAACATATATGTATGTGTGTGTGTGTGTGTGTGTGTGTGTGTGTGAGAGAGAGAGAGAGAGAGAGAGAGAAACCAATGTTGACCTTCATGCATCATTACCTGTATTCTTCCTTTTCTTTATACAGTCGATAAACTTGTTTCACTGTTTTATCTAATGTGTGTGTGAGAGACACAGAGTATGTATGAGAGAGAAAGAGAAAGAGGTGAGAGAGAGGTGAAAGAAAAAGAGAGAGAGAAAACCTCCATTTGGTATAAAGCTAGAGCATATAATTTTCCATTGATGAAATAATGGACTTTATATGAGTTTTTGTTCGGTAATGTGCTGAGCAATACAAGATATACATTTCTGGGGGAAAGTGGGTTTAGAGTATCCACTGGTGTTCTTCTGCTGTGCAATTTATTAGTGACTAGCATCAGTACTGTGTAGCTGGGAGTAAATTATATGCTGAAGCTATGGATTAACTGGTCATGAGAGGCTGCTCACCAGTGAAATAGAGTTAAAAGCAGCCCAGTTTGCAAAAATGGGGAGATATCACTATTCAGCTGTCCAGACTGTACCTCAGAGAATGTCACATTATCAATCTAATTTGATTTTATTGAGAGTAGAAGTTTAGATGATAAAGATAACAGTGTTGATATAACAGACTTTTGTAAGCTTCAGAGGGGTAGCTGAGTTAGTCTGTAACTGGAAAAACTTAAAAAATAACAAATAGTTGAGCAGTACCTTAAAGACTAACAAAACATGTAGATGGTATCATGAGCTTTCATGGGTACAACCACTTCTTCAGATGAATGGAGTATTAAAAGTCCAGTTCCAAACTAAATAGGGGATGGGGAGAGGAAAGAAGGAAGGGGGGAGGATAGTGAATTAGAGTGTTCATGTTACATGAAGCTGTAGAGAAGGTGCAAATTGTTCTTAGGTACCCATTTTTGGTTGGTTAAGTCATTAGGACATGGAAGGTAGTGTGCTAGCCAGGTTCTGTCTTTATTCATACCTTTGTGATGGTTCCCAAACTTCTAAATGAAGTTAAGTTCCAACACTTCCCTGTGTATCTGGATTGTAGATTTGATCTGAAACAACACGGTGACTTTGAGATCCATTAATGAGTGCCCAGGCAGCTTAAAGTGTTCTCCAACAGGTTTCTGTGTGTTGCCTTTTCAGATATTTGATTTGTGTCCATTAATTCTTTCCCATAGAGACTGTCAAGTTTGTCCAATATACATGGCAGAGGGGCATTGCTGGCATCGATCACATTAGTGGATGTGCAGTTAAATGAGTCCCTGATGTAGTGGCTGATGTGGTTGGGTCCAGTGATGTAAGGCATTTGACTTAGTGTAGCATAATATTTTGATTAAAAATTAGAATATAAAATTAACATGGCACACATTAAGTGGATGAACTGACTTAATGGCATCAAAATGTAATTGTAAATGGGGGACTTCTCACCAAATAGGCGTGTTTTCAATAGGCCCCTTAGGGGTTGGGTATTGCAGCAATGCTAGTTAATATTTTTATCAGTGATCTGGAAGAAAACATAAAATCATCACTGATAAAGTTTGCAGATGACACAAAATTTGGGGAGTGATAAATAATGAAAATGGCACATCACTTATTCAAAGTAGTCTGGATTGCTTGGTAAACTGGGTGCAAGCAAACAATATGTCAAATGTAAATGTACACATCTAGGAACAGAGAATGTAGGCCGTTGGTTTAGAATGGGTGACTCTATCCTCTGAAAAAGGGAGTTGTGGTGGATAATCAGCTGAACATGAGTTCCCAGTGTGATGCTCTGGTTAAAATAGGTAATGTGATCCTGGGATGAATAAGCAGGGAAATCTGAAGCAGGAGTAGAGAGGTAATTTTACCTCTGAGGTTGGCACTGGTTGGAGCTGGCCCAAGGTATGGGCTGACTGGACTACTACCCGGGGCACCCCGTTGTAGGGGGCGCCGCGTGGGGGTGGGGCCACGCATGTGCCGCACTCCTGGGCTCCAGGACGCACGAATGGCTCGGGCCAGCCCTGCATTGGTGCAACTGCTATGGGAATACTGTGCACTTTTCTGGTGCCCCCAATTCAAGGAGAATTTTTCTAAATTGGAGAGGGTTCAGAGAAGAGTGACAAGAATGTTTAGGGGATTAAAAACATGTCTCAGATAGCTCAGTCTATTTTGAGAAGGTTAAGGGGTGACTTGATAACAGTCTATAAACGTCTACATGGGGGACAAATATTTAATAATGGTCTCTTCATTCTAGCAGAGAAAGGCATAGCAAGAAAGGATGGCTGGAAGGTGAAATTACACAAATTCAGAATGGAAACAAAGCATATTTTTAAACAGAGAGAATAATTAAGCTTCTAACAATTTAGATTCTTCATCATGGACAACTTTTAAATCAAGATTGGATATTTTTCTAAAAGGTGTGCTCTAGGAATTATTTTGGAAAACATCTGCTGCTTCTGTTATATAGGCGGTCAGACTAGATGATAAGAAGGGTCCCTTTTGGGCTTCACAGGGCTCTGGATTCCACCCTAGCGTGGGGTGGGGAAACCTCTGGAAATCATCATTATAAAAAGATGTGCCTATCAAAAA
The DNA here is from genome assembly GCF_049634645.1 of Pelodiscus sinensis. Classification (NCBI taxonomy): domain Eukaryota; kingdom Metazoa; phylum Chordata; order Testudines; family Trionychidae; genus Pelodiscus; species Pelodiscus sinensis. Next base: position 24,784,974 of record NC_134722.1, read on the forward strand.
CTTATGACACTTCTGCCAAAAGAAGGAGAACAATCTGTGATCTTAAGATCCAGGAATCATAAGAAAAACAGTAAACATTTATTTTGGAAATGCAAGTGTTAACTATTGTACCATGTAAAAAGAACCTTCCATTGTCTGTATGGAGTTTGCAAAAAAGAACTAGGACAAGTTACAGGAGCCATCATGAACTTATTAAGCATGAGGCGGGGGGAGCCTCCATAAAGATACAAAACCTGATTAGGAAAACAAATGTATGCAACAAAACATATAGAGGCATCTGAATGGATGGCAGGTTTCTCTTATATGAAAAATTTAACCTATCTCCCTTTGAGTTCCTACATTAACATCCATAAAACTGGAAACCTGTTTTCATGGCTCTAAGCAAGGAGCTGATAAAAGTTTATTTTAGCAGTTAAATTCTTCTAATTTTCCTTGGCTCCAGAAGTCACTATTTAAGAGACACATTGTCACAAATCTGAGTAAGTGTAGAAAATTTTCAAGCCGGTTTTCTGACCCACATTGATACCTAGTTATGCTTTCTAAACAGACAGATAAGATGATCATTCTCTAAAGGTTCCAGCCTAAATGAAAATGTGGGTGCATATAAATATAGTAATGTGCTACAGGCAAAAAACGTTATATGAAAGCCGGGGGGGGGGGGGGGAGGGAGGTTAAGATTATTAACCAAAAAAACCCCAACAAATTTGACACAGTTAACAACTTTGTATAGAAGAAGCTGGACAACAGAATCTCTCTGACTCCATGTGATTAAAAAGAAGTAGAAATATGGGAGTTAGTACTGCCCCTCTCTTTTTGTCTATATTGTGCTCCAGAATTAGTGTCAAGACTGCTCATGATTTCAGTCACTATCCATCAGACATTAGCAGCAATCTACAGATACATGAAAATGTGATAATCCTTATTTTAAAGGAAAATATTTAAACTCTGTGGATATGAAATAAGCCACATTCTGCTAACTATTTTTTCCCTGGAAATTGCAAATTAATAAAAACAGACTTTGCTAAAGTAAAAAAAAAAAAGCACCAAGACAACAAAACCCAACTGAATTGTGATTTATAGTAAATCTGTGACATTTTTATGTTTCTCAAACCAATAATGCAAGAAGAAACAGCAGACAGTGAGCCCTTGGCAGTGGTATTGACGTCAAGGTCAGTGGAGCACAGAAACCTATTGGTTACTGATAAAATGGCCTCTCCTCCACCCAGCTGCTTCTGGTTTTCAAAAGAGAACTCACTGGAAATGTGTGATGTCTGATATTTTTGTGGTACTTAGCTCTGTATTGCAGCTGATAGAATAATTACTTTGTTTAAACTTTTCAAATCAACAGAATTTCTTTCGTTGAGTCTGGAATTGCCTTATTTAGTATTGAGACTCAAGAAGGTAGGTTAACAGCCTTTAACAACTCCCATTAGTTATTCATGTCTACATAGGAGTCTTATTCTTAAATCAAAATTGGTATTTCCATTATTATCATTATTTTAACTCAAATGTAAGGATAATATGATTGTGTCTGTAAGTAAGTGCCATGCTGAATTTAATCATGCTATTTATTTGCTTTGAATTATTCTGTACTCATTTTTTCTGTACTCTTAGGCATCGATAAAGTGGCTCTGACTATTACAGTAAATTAAATGCACTTTAAAAGATTATCTCTTACATTTGTCATAACAAGAATTTACATTGATGTTTTTCCTCTCTCTTTAAATGGGAATAAAGAACTCATATACATTTTCTAATTTATCATGGGGTATTTATTACATGAAGAAGGGCTTCTCGTCTAATCACAACTCATTAAAATCACAGATTATTCACAATTATTCACTATGGTAAGAGACCCTCATGTCAAGAGTGGGGGGAAAGGATTTTTGGTTAAGAAATTAAAACTTACTTTTCACTGCTTCTCCTGCTAAAATATTTTAAAATGGAAAGCTATCAAATTACACATACAGGAAACACAAAAACTTCACAGGATAAAGATATGTGAAAACTAGCCATATGAATGCTAAAGCAGAGTGAAATGTGAAGTACATCTGTAAAATCTACAGTAAGTAAAAAAAGTAGAAATGGATTAACACAAAAAGGGAAGGTAAATTCCTTCAACCCTTTATTCTTTAACAATAGATTGTTCCTATTTATAATTTGCAACAAGCTTTATGTGGGGTTCAGGTTTACATTTGTATTGCCTCATATAGGGTGACCACACAGCAAGTGTGAAAAATCAGGACAGGGAGAAGGGGGAGTAATAAATGTTAAGACAAAGCCCCAAAATATCAGGATTGTCCCTGTAACATCAGACCATCTAGCCACCTTAGCCTTGCTGAACAACTATCTCAATTATTGAAACCTTCTATTGTACATCATGTATAGAAATGTTCTTCATACAGCTCTAAAGAGAGGGCCATCTAAATCTTAGTTGTTAAATATTGCATTCAGCCTCCTATTTAATTGCCTTTTTTGCTTCAGATACGTGACATTTTCCATATGTTTAGCAGTGGAGCAGACATTTGTTTGGACTATATACCTCTGTGTACTTTTTTAATATAATAAAATTGACAGATGACTTCTTTTTTCAACAGGTTTGGAAGAAGAAAATGTTTTTTTTTCCTTGATGGCTGTTTAGACAGCAGTCTTAAAAAATGACTAGTCACTAAAATTCCTCGTGCTCATTTCATATTGTGTTGATTCATATTAAATTCATGACAACAAAAAAGCAACTTGAGGCACTTTTGGAAATGACCACTCTTTAGTGCTTCTCTCCTCCAGGCTTGATAGGCCCAGAGTCCATAAAGCTGCCTGCTGTCTTGTGTCATGAAAAGAAACAGCTTTGCCTGGGAATGCCATTACTGTGTAATGAGGCATGCAGCAAAATATACCTTCAGCAGCCACTTGATGAAGGCTTGCTGACACACCAGACCAGACAGAAATGTTTTTTTGTGTGTTCTTCCTTATTTTGTCCATCAATCACATCATTAGTCAAAGCAGACAGCCTTGTCAGCTGGGCACAGATGCAGACTGGCAGGCGATCAGTGGACAGGTGTTAGAGCTTTTCCAAAACAAGATCTTGAAATGAGAAAAGGAGTGAAGACCTTGTTTCAAGGGCTGGAATGTCAATAAAAAAAAACACCATGAGGGGAAAAGTTCAGAGCGGGTGCTTAGAGCAACTGCATGAATACTTTGGGGAAAAAAGTTAAGAGAACCTGCCACTTAATATTACATTTTAATTTCTGTCCACATTAGTAGTATCCATAGATTACAACAATGTCCAGCATTTGCTGTTTTGAAAATGGTCTAAAGAAAATTGTGTAAACAATACTGCAGTTCTGTTTCATTAGGAAAATCCTTCATGGCATCTGGATTTATTTGTCTGAACCTTCTGTCGTTAAGCTGAGACACTAATGCCTATGACAAGCATATATTCTTTCAGTTTGACATGCAAAATGGCAGAGAGCTACACAAGGGATCTCATTTTCATTATAGGAACCAAAAACATAAATGCTCTGAGATACCTCCCAACTGTCCCTGATTACAAGGAGGGCTAATTATACCGAGTGAAATCCTGCAATCCTCAGACCTTACTCAGGTAAAACTCCTAATAACTTTGATGGGAGTCTTGCCCAAGTAATGATTTGGACCCATGAGCCTTACTTTATGAATATCTGGCACTGAGGTCCATGTGTATTTTCCTGAGATATTTTTCTGATATCAATATTGCTGTCACAAGAGTAGAGAGGGAATCCCAGGTGGGCCTCTGATACTGTTAGATTTGAACTCCATCCTAGGCAAACCTAGGATCATTTCTGCTATTACAGCAGCAAGGTTAATATCAGGAACCAGAGACTGTAGAACACGTTGGTTACATTAAAGCAATACATCCCACCCAATTTAGGTTTCATTATTACTTCCTTCCTTCCCTTTCCTGTATGGGCCTCTGCCTCACATTTGGGTCTTAGAAAAAAAAATAACAGAGAACAAGTATGACATTAAATGTGTAATTGCTGGTTTTATAATTGAGTACATCAATAACATATGTAGGATTTTAAATGCAGTTGGCACCAGTGTGCTATAAGTATTATACCTATATGTTCTTTGATACATTTACACTGAAAGAAAAACAGTAAATGAAAAGATGTAGTGCTCCTAAGCTGATCTTTGAGATCTTGGCTGAACTGCAATGGGGTCAATTTAATCAGTTTATTTGTGTCTTAGATAATGTCTTGATGAGTATACATTATCCACTGAATTGGTCATTAGTAATTATAGTGTACAGGGCATCCCGGCTGTAAGTCACCTCGGTATACATCCGTTCTGCACTAAAGTTGTTGATGTTTGTAGGAACTGATGCATTATAATGCACTGAGTGCATTCCCCACTCTTACGTCACACCCAAAAAAAGTGCAAATGTAAGTCAGTCGCGGGAAGAAAATTCCCCACTTTAAGTTGTTTCACTCTAAGTCTAAGTTTTTTTGAACGAATCTTGGACTTATAGCGAAGATAGCCTGTATCAGTAATTTTTCAACCAAACAAGAATAGCAAAAAGAATGTTCCCTACTAGCTATAATTTCAGACTGAAATAGCAAATATCTTCTATGATATGTGGATATTGGATATTTAACACATTCAGAATTTTAAGTAAGGTCCTCTGGTCTAGAAATGGCATCTTACATTTCTGGTGTCAGGATGCAAGGACGTGCATCAGTTTCATTCTGGTATCAGAAAAGTTTTGATTATTTTACTCTCCAGTCATGTAATAGAAAGACCTCCTATTCCAGAGTAAGGAAATGCTAACATAATTGTACACAGAATCTGTTTTCCTTCTGGGTGCATATACACAGCACCCAAAACTCGAAATAAGATATCTTATTTCAATTCTGTTTCGAAATAGTTTATTTTGAAATTTGGTGTGTCTACACAGTGCCAAATTTTGCAATAATGCACTATTTCAAGACATCCCTTAACCCTCAAGGAATGAGGGTTACAGGGATACCGAAATAGTTCACCCGTTATTTCGAAAACTATTTAGAAATAATGGGTGGCTTGGTAAGACACGGGGTAGCTATTCCAGTATCCCAAAATAGCCATGTAGTGTAGACATGCCCTCAGTCTCATTAGGACTGATTTGGCCAAACTAAATACAAATATCAACTCTTCTACTAGGGCTCAAACCTGCTTCCATTGAAACCTATGGATAAACTCCCAGGAGCGTTAGCATTTTTAGTTTCCCTTTTGGAGTGCTAAGCTTTCTCTGCATCCGTGACTGTCTCTTGGCTGCCATCTGAAAGTATATTCAGAACTTTAAAGACCTTTTAGTTTACATCTCCAGCTTTGCAAATGTCAGTCACTGTGCTGCTGGCCAAAGCACCCACTGACTTCACTGGTGCAGGACTGGTGCATTTGCAATACATCGGATAATGTCCATCACTTTGTTCTCCCTGTCTGTTGGCCATGTTTACTCCTGTTCCCAAACAGACCTGACACAGAAGATCCATGGCTTTCATTTCCCACATATCTCATGGGCAACCCTGAACCATATTTGCACAAACCATTGCAGAGGCAGATGCTTGCTGCACAAATAGACAGCTGAAGGCTTTTCAGAGTGACTGTGGTCACCTAGAATAGAATATATAACAGCTCACTTCCTGATTCACAGAAACAAAGGAGGCATCATAGCCAGTGTTCCCTCTAAGCTGCTCAACAGCACAGTTTCACAGGTGATTTATCAGTCCCGCCCAGCCAGAGGCTCAGGGCTCCTTTCTGACTGACTGGGCCAGGCTGATTAACCATCTGTGAAGCTGTGCTGCCCTGCAGCTTAGAGGGAACACTGATCACAGCAATACACTCAGCTACTCTAGATGCAATTGTCTGTCTTAACCATGTAAATGTAATGTTGTAGAGCAACAATTATATTTACATCAGCCACACAAAGAAGATTGGTCTCTTATTGTATAGTTAGAGTGTAATCTCTTTGGAATAGGGATCAGCTTGTTGTTGTGTGAATGTACTGTTCCAAGAAGGCCTCAATCTCCTAAATGGGTAATTTTTGGTAATTTGGTAAAATTTGTAAATTTTCTAGGGGTATGTCTACACTAGCCCCCAGTTCGATCTAGGGAAGCTAATGAGGGCGATCGAAATTGCAAATGAAGCACGAGATTTAAATATCCCACGCTTCATTAGCATGTTCCTGGCCAGTCGCCATTTTAGAAATTGACTAGCCAGAAGTAACTGCCCGCGTCTACACGCGGCAGTGAAACGGGATTCCGAATTAAAACCCTAAATCGAATTAGCTGTTATTCCTCCTAGAATGAGGTTTAACAGCCAATTCAATTTAGGGCTTTAATCGGGTCAGCAAAAGCTTCCCCAGCCGACTGATCCACGTCTAGACTACCGCGCTGTGCCTGATCAGCTGATTGTCGGCACAGCGCGGTGGCCATGTTTATTTAAATCCCCACTTCTTTGCCTATGCCAGGTAGCCTAATCTACATGCCTCTGACAACAGAGGCATGTAGTCTAGACATACTCTAAGTGTTGCTGCCCATTACTTTTCCCCCTGGAACAAGTGGGGAAAGGGCTAGGTGTTTGGGACACTAAGCCACCAGTTCTGACTGGGCTGGAATCAACACAGTTCAATGGAAGACCCTACAGGGAAAATGGAGGCCTCAGTGACAAAACATTAACTCCTACAGCAAGTTATTTTCCCTCATCTCTGTGCAGGGAAGCAGAGCAGAAACCCCCTACTTGCAGAACAAAGACTTGAAGTGTTAGGTACTATATCTTAGAGCTGATGCTGGAACAGATAACACAGGAACAGCAAGCCAGTGAGAGAGAGATCCTGAATCTCAGGAGGGCAGGCTCCCTCCCCACCAATCTTTCCCATACTAGCATGTCTCTCTATTGCTATATGCTAGGAAAGTAATAAATGATGCTGTTTTTTTGAAACCTGCATTACTATAGATGCTCACTGTTTGCATTGCTTCCGAGAAAGAAAAGCTCCTCTCAGTTGTCTGATCTCAGTAGGATTCATTGTTGGGGGACATGGTGAGAAACAGGCATTGCTGGAGTCCAAAGGCCCCAGTGAGAAGTTGTGAAGGCTGGGTGGTCTTCCTTACAGAAATGTTATCCCCATGGGGGTCTGGTGCACAAAGGGGGTACTCCCGTATATTTGGTAATAAGTTTTCCTCCAAAGGAAAATTTAAAAATTCATTCATTTTCATTTGTTTAGCTTGTTCTAAGGCCAGGGAACAGCCAGACCATAGAACAATGAAACCTTAGTCACTAATCATTATATTTGCAAATGGACATTGAAGGTCTGATTTAGGGTGTTTGGATTCTGGTTCCGAAGCAGTGTGAGGAGAATACCAAAAGCACAAGAGTTCCCAAGGAGGAAGAAAAGATGGACTAGGTAAATGTTGAGCTAGCTTCAATGCTGGAATATGGAAGATGCTAGTATAGTTAGTTTATTTAAATCCTGATTCTAGAATGAGTGGATAGAGCTGGTTTATCAGATAGCCTGTTTGTGAATTTCAGAGTTTCCCCTTTAGGGAGAAGACACTTTTCTGTGATAACCAATTAAAGAAACCTAGCTAGAATGAACCAAATTTAAAATCTCCCACTAGGGAAACAACATCCTTCTAATTTGAAAAATTATGCTGCAAAACTCCAGCTTGATATTTTTTTTAACAAATAGCAACAGACAACTGACACTGGGATTCAGTATGGCTATTTAGAACTATTCTGCTCACTCAGATAAGAAGCCAGATAGGTTTTATATTGGATGTTGAAGAGTCCCTCCAGAGAACATGACATTGTACCTGGAAGGTAAGAAAGAGCCCAAGCAACCCAACTATATGGGGAGGGGCGCCTGCAGTTTATGGTTGTGGTGGTATGTTTTTACTTTCAGATGAAAGTCAAAGTAAACTGTAGACAATAACCTGTGTGTGCCAACTGCCCTGGTATAGAACCCCACCAAGCAACATAAACAAACCAACTTCCACATGTCTGCAGGAATACAAGTGTGCTGAACAGTGCCACCCTTCAAATTAAAAAAAAAATCATCTGTAAAAACAAGATGGTTCCTCTTTAGAAACAGACAGAAACCTTGGAGCAAATTTGATTAGAGGAAAGAGAAGGCACTTCAATTGAAGCACAAGAGACTATGTGCTGCTCTAGCCTGAAAGTGAGGGTGATGCTTATTGTGACTAAATACAAGAGCCAGGGTATGCTCTTCACTTTCTTTTGCCTTCTACTCTCTCTAGTTCTATTTACCCTCCAAAAATTCCTTGAGCCTTTCACATTTCCTTTTGGGTTCCCCCTGTCCTTTTCCAAACTACCTACCATGGCACCTTGTCACTTACCATCATTGATTGCTTTCCCTTCCTACTTGAAACAAAAGGCAGGACTATGCAGCACTTGAAAAACTAACAAGATGGTTTATTAGGTGATGAGCTTTCGTGGGCCAGACCCACTTCCTCAGATCAAATTGTGGAAGAAAATTGGCATGAGTTTGACCATATATACCAAAGGGATGTCATGCCAATTTTCTTCCACAATTTGATCTGAGGAAGTGGGTCTGGCCCACGAAAGCTCATCACCTAATAAACTATCTTGTTAGTCTTTCAAGTGCATAGTCCTGACTTTTGTTTCAGCTAGACCAGACTAACACGGCTACATCTCTATTAGCTTACTACTTAGTTCCTTGACCTCTACTGCCCTCTACAATATGGAGTAATATTGTCCACTCCATTTCATCCCATTACCCAGCACTGTTCTATTTCTCTCCATATTTTTAACAGTTTTCCACATCTTTTCCTCATTTCTTTCCAATTGCTCCTGGCTTTTGTTTTCTGTTTGCATAATCCTCAGTCCTGACAGATCTTGGGGTATTATTCCAAAGTCCTTGAGGCACTGCATTCAATCAAATAGGCAGCTAAGGCCAAGGGGAAGATAAGGTGGACTATGCACTCATTTCACATTTCCTCTCTCTGAGTCCCATGGGTTTCCTGTCCTCATGCCACCTGGGATTGGAATCGGCTCATGTCTGTCCCCCTGCAATTCCCTGCCTGCAAAATAAATTTAATAGTCTTGACATTTAAGTTGTCCTCTACATTCTGAGCTAAATTCCTGATTCAGATATAGCTCCTTTGCATATTTGGGAAGCAACAAAGGGGTTACAGAACACAAGTGGACAGCAGAAAAATTCCCTGCTGATACAGATGCATCAGCCTTGGGCCCTGTACCTGCTGCTCCAATCCCTATCTCCTTCCTCTGCCCAGTATAGGGAGTAGAGAGTGAGCCAGCAAATGTCTTCTATCCTATGTCTAGTTTCTACCTGTATGGTGTCCATTTGGGATCATACATCAGTGGGACACACTAGATTTGCTGCCAGAAAGAGCCCTAATACGTTCCGAGGCTGGCGTTAAGAATCCAGGTGCATTCTCAACTAACCCAAACACATTAATAATAGCTTCACCACCATGCACAGCAGTGATTTGAATAAGTTAACAGCTCCCAGTGTAACAGCAAATGTGACAGTATTACATGATACTGCCATTCAAGTTTTACGGAAAGGAATTACTCTCCAAAGATATGATGCCTTATGAAATATCAAGGTAACCAGAATATTAACTTGCATCATCACTGCCTTTGATTACTTCTTTTAGAAACTGTTAAAAAACTAAGATTCATTCAGCTTCAATAAATAATAGGCAGGATGGGGAGGGGAGAGAAAGAGAGAGAAATTAGGATCATTGAAAGGTCAGGTGCCTTTATCCAGCGCAAGGGAGAAGGAACAGATTCTCAGATCTTTCCAAGAGTTGACCTTTCTAAAGATGTGCTCAGCATGAAGGGGGCAATACCTGCTACAGATCCATATTTCTACCTTTAAATAAGAATTAATGCCAGATATATTTCTCTTGAGATATCATTAATCTAACCATCCATTAGAGGTCACTATTGTGCTAAAGAGATGCAGGTGGAATACATTTATTGGGGAAAGGAATATAATAGCTCTTTGAACTTTACTATGGTCTCCACCAAACATCAGAGCATTGTGAGCAAACTTTGCTCAATTGCTCTTTTTTACAGGAGGAGATTCTGCTGATAAAGATGTTTTTATGAATTATAAAGAGTTATTACAGATGTATGAAACTTTTACAGAGAAATACACACCCAGGCCTAAGACACCTAGCTTTAAAAATCCAAGAAGGCTCACCAGATTAAGAAAAGGGATGAAAAAAAATAGGCCAGCTGGCCACACTCTGCAGCATCTGAAGGAAGAGTTGTAAGGCAGTAAGTCTGTATCTCTGTGTAAATGCTTAAAGGAAAAGGAAAAGACACAAGTTTCTAATGTGAAGGGTAAGGAGGAAAGAAGATCAAGCATTCAGCTGTGATTATGCAGATCTGGGGTTTATTTCCGACAATGTAAGACTTTTTATGACCTTGGAAAAGTCACTTAATCTACCTGTCCCTCAGATACTTTTAGGGGTGCTGCAAAATTCATTAAAGACTGTAGGGTGATCAGATAGCATGATGCTGAAGGCCATATAAGGATCTTGATAGACAGAATAGATATCATGAATATTGTTGGCTGATTTTGCAGCGCTTTCATGGAGTTTTCAATAGTGCTTGAAGTTTCAAGTCAATGGAAGCCTCAATGCCTGAAGGAAAGTCCCCCATGGGTTGCAACACCAGGCTGAGCTGAACCTGTCAATTTGCATTAATCAAAACTTCAAAAGAAGGCCTTCCCTAGTGGCAAATGCAACATATGGTCAGACTGTCTAATAACTAGGGGCATTAGAGGAGAGACAGTATGTACCAACATTATCCCTGTTATACCTGTGATTTAGGTGCAACATGCAAAAATCACATCACATATCCCTGCAACTGCTGCATTCCGGAGCTTGTCTCCATAGTACTATCATCGATCTTTTGTTCTACAGTAGGCTCAGAGGCAGCCCATTGGGGCTGATTTGTCAATAATTTCAAAGGTTATTCAAACATTCAAGCTTTATTGTGATTCTTAATGGATCATTTCCATTGAGCAATTTAGTGGTGCAATAGAGAAGGTTATACAGTAAGATGTAAGACCAGATGGATGACAGTACAGCTATAATGTTGCATACTGACACCATAAGACTTTAAATCCAAGGGAGGTAGTCTGATGGAACCTAGCATGCTTTGGATGTATTGATAGCTTCAAGTAAGTCGTCCATATACATTATGGGAAGAGGTAAAAGCCACCTAGAGTATAAGAATCAACAGTGTAAACAACTGGCATCAGCAGTCAGTGCCATGCTGGAATTCCATAGCATGGGATTGTTTAGTAACGAGAAAACAGATCTAGTCACACTCAGACCTGCCTATTAAAAGGAACATGTGAGATCCATAAAGAACCCACATAACCAGAACTGTCATTTGACATAAACTGGTCAACACTTTTCTTGAAGTGTGGAGCAACCAATCACAACAGGCTGATGAACTCCTGGTGGGTTCATCTCTCCCACATTTCACTTTTTCAAAGAGCAGAGAATTAAATCCACTAAAAAGCATATTTAAATAAAGTTAATGTTTAAGATAATGGTCCTGATTCTTCTCTTACTTAAGCCATTGGAATCTAGGGGCATGTCTACATTTGTCGTGCCAGATTTCAACATTCGGGAATTTGATTTAAACCTGTAAATTGAACACTGAGGGCAGCTTCAGCAAAGAATAAGGGAAGCTGATGGGAGCATTTGGTCCTCTCGGCCTCCTGCTGTGTGGATGTTGCCAAGCTCAGTTTAAGGTAAGCTAACTCCAGCTACATATTCTACATGGCTGGAGTTACATGTCTTAAGCTGACCTTCCAGGTCTTGTGTAGACCTGGCCTGGAGTAATTCTTCTGAAAATTAATGCAAGTGAAAGCAGACTCAGTTCCACTGAGACACAAAATACAGAACATTTACCTAACTTTTCCTCATCAGAAGGGGTCAGACTGCAGGGCAAAATACATTACTTTCCTCACTTTAAACATGAGCAAAAGAAAGCAAGAGTTAAGATCAAAAGGTGAAATTTGGACCCTATTGAGATCAATTAGAGTCTTGCCATGAGGCGAAATCCTGGTTATACTGAAATCAATGGATTTCACCCAAAGTGTCAGTATCATTTCTTAATTTAGTAGTTATTCTTCCCATAGGTCAGAACCCTTTCTCTGTTTAATCGGGGGGGGGGGGGGGGGGGGTTGCTACCAAATAAAGCTTGGTATATTAGGAAGAACCCTGGGCTGTGCGAAATGGTACAATTAGTCTTCAGAAGTTATTTGTTTAGATGCTTTAATTAAAGCATCTTGTGTACTCAAATAATACAACCAACCAACCAACAAGGCAGACAGATGGACTGAACACTTCTAAGGAACTTATCAAGTAGGAGTTAGTACATGAAGCAATTCTTTAAAAGTAAGGACTTCTATAATAAAAGAGCTAAACACAGTTTTCACAATTAAAACATACATGCATTATTAAATAAATCGAAAAATAATGGTTTCACAAATCTGTGAAAATATCTGCTATACACTAGAGCCTCAATAATTCTTACTTTCTTCATATGCAAGCCCAGTAATTTTCCCAGAAAAATGGCTACCTCCCACTGCTCAGTGAAGATTTAGTAGCAAAAAGCCAAAGCACATTATATTATGAAGACTTCATTATTGTATAAATATGCAACAGTAAGTTTACTAATATAGGGTTCAATTCTCCATGTTCCTTTCATACAAGGAATCTTATTGAATTCAACTAGATTAATCCCATGACTAAAGATAATTTACATGAGTAAAGATTTCAAGAAAAGGGTATCATTTTGAAATACACATGAACAAAGTGCACTCTGCAATGCAGATTACCTGCTCTGTGTGCATGTTTGTGTACCTTCTTAATTGCTAGTTCCCAACATACGGAAATCTGCAATAGATCTTCCTGATTATTAGGGCAAATCAAATTCTACTGTATCTGCTATGCATGTTGCAGAAAAAGAAACAATAATAAAGTTCATAGTAGCTGCATATTTTTAAAAATGTATCCCTTTCTGTTCTACATGGAAGTAGAAAGATGGATATAAACCTAAACTATGCTCCTAAAAAGGCACCACAAACTGGGGACAGATGCCTGAATTTTCATACCATTACCTTTGGAAGATGGGCCAGGTAAAAATGATTTGAGGATTGCCTAATCAGTGTTGCTCAATCCTATGCCATTACTTTAACAGAACTTGTGGAGATGTCAAACATGGCTATGCCCTTTCAAAGGAAGGCTACCAGGCCAAGCTCTGTGATTCTGACCAACAGGTGGCCCTGAGGTAGATAATGTGTATCAAGCTATCACACAATTCCAGTTTACTGCCAATGCCAATATTGCTTTTTATCTCACTCTGCTGTTCTAATTTACAACAGCAATTTAGTCAGGGTCATTGTATTTGGTTTTTTAGTGTTTTTAAAACACTGAGGCTGCAAAGAGAGATATATTACAGTTATCAAAATAGAGTATGAGTTACAGTGTAATTACCATTGTTTTTCAGAAGCTCTGCTATGTAGTTACTATGTAGCTTACATTACTCCATGGTAACAATGCAACTGACTTGCATCATCCCTCTCCAGTGCCTAGTAGAAGGCTAAAAGTCCTAATAAAGGAATGTGCAGCCTATAAATCTTAACACACTGTGCATTATTAGTAAAAGTTTTAAAAATTCTTACTTGATAAAGTAATAAATGTGTGTTTGATTAATAAGACCCCACAAACCAAATGGTGAAATGCAATATGTGTTGTTAAAAGAATAAACTTGTTGAATAAATTTGCTTTGCAAAAAATTATCTCAGTGTTATATATAAGGAAACCCTTCTTAAAACAAAAAACTGATAAAACAATAAACCTGTTCAAAGATGAAATTTGCTGCACTCTAGAGCCATACTTCTCAGCAGTATTTGGAGCTGCCAGAGAACTCTCAACCTGTTTAATCTCAGCAGTCCTGTTTTTACACCAGATTTTTGCTATTCTGTTTCAATCATCCCTACTCTTGTAAAATGTAAAATATCCTGTAGTCAGAGTGATGATAACTATAAAATTTCTGCCACTGAAACTTTCATAGATAAACTTTCTATCTTCTTTGTGTTTTTTTTAACAAATGTATGCATAACTATGAGTAATACTGGCCTATGAGTAAGGTATGCAGGCAAGGAGAGTAGATCTATGACCCTAAAGCATTGCAGAATGGCCATTGCTAATCGTATCATATTCTGTAGAGAGGAGAGTGTATTTATGCAACCTCCATTTTAGCAATGATACAAAGGTTTGTAGGAGAAGGGGGGAGATAAAGGGGAACTAGTGTGTTTTTCTTTTAAGTAGTTAAACATTCTGCAAACCTTTACTCAAGGGTTCCGATCTTACTCTGATAAGTCAAAAGGTGTATCTGAATGAGTAAGTACTTGCAGGCAGACCCTAATTACATAAAAACAAAAAACAAGGCAAGATCAAAGTTATACTAGCTAGATACACCCATAACTAAATCAAGCACCTGGTGTGTCTTTTAATAGTGAGTAAGGATATTTCCTTTGTCTAGCTCCTTCTGCCTATCCTTACCCTGTTATATCATTCTTGCTTTTATGAATTTTGTTACATCCTTTTCCCACTGGCTGTGTCTAGACTGGCCACTTTTTCTGGAAAAGCAGCCACTTTTCTGGAAAAACTTGCCAGCTGTCTACACTGGCTGCTTGAATTTCCGCAAAAGCACTGACGATCTCATGTAAGATTGTCAGTGCTTTTGCGGAAAAACTATGCTGCTCCCGTTTGGGCAACAGTCTTTTTCCGAAAAACTTTTGCGCAAAAGGGCCAGTGTAGACAGAAGAGATTTGTTTTCTGCAAAAAAAGCCCCGATCATGAAAATGGTGATCGGGGCTTTTTTGCGGAAAAGCGTGTCTAGATTGGCCACGGAAGCTTTTCTGCAAAAATTGCTTTTGCGGAAAAGCATCCTGCCAATCTAGACGCGCTTTTCCGAAAATGCTTTTAACAGAAAACTTTTCCGTTAAAAACATTTCCGGAAAATCATGCCACTGTAGACGTAGCCACCATGTTTATCTTCTACCGCTACTCCATCTGTCTGGGTATTGTGGGTGAATGGGTCCAGCCCTCCCCCTCACCTTTGTCATAAAAACAGAATCAAGAAGGCTTCAAACCACCTTTTGTTATTGTTGTTTAGAAGAGCCAGGTTTGGCTAAAATACTCTCTGGCAGAAGAGGGGAGACATGGACAGACCATTAGAATATAAGCCTTTCTTATATAAGTAATCACTCCTCTCTAAGTCTGTCTTTCTACTTTTGATAGTTAGCCATACAGAGAGATATTAAGGAACTTGACAAGGTTGTTCTGAAACTATCTTGCTTGATGAGTCTGAACTGTCTCCAATCTTGCCATGCAGAAAGAACACCCATTTGTTTTTGAGCTTAGCTCAACTGCAGCTGATAACATTTTTTGTTGGGCCATTTTCCCCACCAATAACTGGGTCATGCCTTCATAGGTGCTGTTTCAAACCAGGACATGATTTCTGGCTTGCACACAAACAATGAAATGGTTTATTTTAAACTGTCCTTAAATGACCACACTGAACTGTCCTCATGAGCCTAATGCTGCTGGGTAGTCACAACTGATGTAAGCAATCACAGACATAACATGCCATAGAGGCCATTGATACTCAAGCCGGCATTGCCAGCAGCTGCCTCATGGGGGTTATGAATAAGTCAAATTTCCCACCTTTGATCTTCTGTTGAAGTATACTTGCTCAGTTACTTCCAAATGATCTTTCTCAGACAATAGTCATAAATCATTGTACAAATTCCCATGGTGCCGCCTTCCAATAGTTAATAATGGCTTTTACTAAGTGCTTTATTTTTGCAAAGTCCTTTAGAAATATAGACAGCCATGATAAGTAGATGACTACTGTTCCTGTTTTAGGGTGTGTCTAGACTACAGTTTTGTCGACAAAAGTGGACTTTTGTCGACAAAACTATACCTGCGTCTACACTACCGCTGAGTTCTGTCGACATAACGTCGACAGAACTCAGCAGTTTTGTCAACGCTGGTAAACCTCATTTTATGAGGCATAACGCCTTCTGTCGACCCTTGCATGTAGGGTTGTGTCTAGACTACAGGGTTTTGTCGACAAAGCAGCTTGCTTTGTCAACAGAACTGAATGTAGTCTAGACGCTCTTTGTCGACAGAAGCTTTGTCGACAGTATCTGTCAACAAAACTTCTATAGACGAAACCTTGTAGTCTAGACGTACCCTTATAGAAGAAGAAATGGAGACAGATTAGATAGCTTGGGCAAGGCCATGCAATCAATCAGTAGCAGAGCCAATCTAGAGCTCATAACCCAACTCCCAGTCCAGTGTGTGGCCTATCTTTCCTTCTTTCCACCTTGAAGATCTACATGACCAGCACTTTCGGTCAAGCACCATATAAAGGAAAGGAAGCATATCAGGACAATCAATAATGGGTGGCTTTGTGTGGAGAAGTGCAAGTTAGAAAACTTTGGCACTAGGTGTTTTAGTATAGCTAAGAGGAAATGTAGTGTGTTTGCATAGGTGGAAGAAAAGGTAAAGCTGTAAGCTGTTAAAAACTGAGACTTCAAGTTGCTGAAATTAAAATCAGGCTAATTGACATGACTAAAAATACAACTCAATTGACATTAAAAGAAAAAAATATTATTCTTAAGGATGCAGTACAATGTTACCAGTTATGTGATTTATAATAGGCATTTTGATCTCTAACACTAAGAGGAGCGTTAATGAGAAATGAATGTTAAATGTAATGTTAAAATTATCAAGAGCAATTAACAACAATAGTATCTGTAAGTCTCCATAGCAATTAGAGAATGAATCAGATTGTTACAGCTTTGTGTGGGCCTTCCCCCCCATCACACTCCTGAACACACACATGCACTCACCCCAGTAGCGGTTCTTAGAAGGCTGGCAGTTTGTCGCTCACCTAATGTTTGTTTGTTTTCTCTCCCCCTTTCCAAACACTAACTGGACTCAGATCAGCCGCTGTGATCTGTAATCTAGCAGCCATTTTTCTGAACATAAGCAGCTTGCATTTAAAACTCTCCTGCTCATCCGTCTTCATTTGAAGACTGGGTTAAAAAATAAAATTAATGATTGCTATCAGAGAGAAGATGAGCAGCATCACCAGTGAAAAGTAGCACTGCCACATTTTTCCAAGGCTAACATTTTTCACTGGCTGGAAATGGCTGGATATACTTGTAAACATTATTAAAAATAATAACTTAATGTTTCCTTCCTGTGACTAGCTAGCATTAGCAAGGTATTTTCAATTAGCATTTCCTCCAAGCAATGTAGGTCTTTTACTTCATTTTATTTAAAAAGGGATTTGTTTTCTAATTTTTTTACTTCTCCTGTTGTCAATAATAGAATTCAGTGAAATGACTGCGGCTTTTTCCTCCCATCACTTATACTTTGTAAAACCTCTGAATGGGAATGTATGTGTTTGATTTTATTTGCTTTAGCATAGCTGTCTAATAAAAGGCAAAGACATAAGTATGCATTTTAATATACTGTATAGTATTATGTGAGGCTTTAAAATAGAAGTAAATAGTATCACACACTTAAATCAAATCATTATAGTTTTAGGGTAAAAAAAACAAATAATAAAATAACATAGACATTTGTGCTTTTTTTCTTAAAAAATATATTACGAACAAAAAATTAACTGAAATACTCAGACCGACAGTTAGCATGCCTATATAGAGCAGATTATTACATTTTGCACTTCTAACAAGTCTCTCCTTAATGGTCTAATCTTACTTCATTAAAGAGTATATAGATATAGTTTTTGAATGCTAAATAAGGCACACATTATTGCAAATGCAAAGTTGTATCATGGATTTGGCAGCCCCGAAGTAATAATTCCCTTCAATTTCAACACAAAGTTGTTGTACATTTCAATTGATTGCAGTGCACAATTTGATCATCATGCAAACATATTAACATATAACGTACATATTCAACATCATCTTACATGCTGTCTACTCCTATAGAGTATATTGAAATGCGACACGATAAAACAAGCTCTCCATCACTATTCCCACTGATATGCTTTTAAGTTTTACCTTCAAATATATATTTATTGTTTATAAACCACTGCAACTGATTACCTCTTTGTTTTCTTCTTCCTTGCATTAAGCCCACCAACAGAGGTCTGTGTGAGTCCTCCTCATCATTCACAGTGCTCTGGTCAGTGCTATATCCTGTGTCACACCACATGCTAACAGGTCTTCCTTTATGGCATCCCACCACTTCTTCTTGGGTCAGCCTCTCTGTCTTTCTTTTATTTTTGAGCTATTGGACCCTCTTACCCACTCGCTTGCCAGAACTGCGCTTTGCCTGACCAAACCTTCTAAGCCTGCACCCCTCTCCCGTTTTATCATTTATGAGTATTACTTTGAGCATGTCTGTAACACGCACATTCCTCTCATGGCCTTTCTTGCTTACACCATTCATCCATCTCAACATTTGCATTTCTGTAGAACAGATCATTTGCTGATGTTTCTACTTTGTTGCCCAACATTCAACATCATAGATTAAAGCAGGATGGACCACCATTTTATAGACTTTCCTTTTAATCTTACTGGTATCTTCCTGTCACACAGTACACCACTTATCTCTTTCTACTTGAGTCAGGTATTTATTATCTTAGCTCTAATTTCATCCTCCATTTCCCCTTTTTCCTACATTCTAGTAGTCAGATATTCAAAACGTTGCAGTTACCAATTACCTCTTTATATCAATATAAAACAAATTTTGAATAGAAATATGGATTGATTCTTAATTTGGAATTAAAGAAATAACCTAAACACCATGTATTTATTAATTCCAGAAATAAAACCTTATGCACACATAGCAAGCTTAATTTGCTATTTAAATGTAGCATGGAAATGACAAAGTTCTTAAATTTATCTTTCACACATCTGAACACTAAAACATAGTGACCTATATAGTAGCTTACAACACTTATCAAAATGGGTCCTGATTCAGTGAAGCTCTTAAGTATTTACTGATGTCTCATTGACTTCTGATAGTGTCTAACATACCTACATCAAAATAGGCTCAACTATTAAGAAATGTAAAGGCAACTTATCTATCCATCACATAATTATCTTCCTTAATTGTCTGTAAACCCCCACTCCATAGATACCCATTTATACCTGTAAGAGATATATCCCCACCTCTTTATACCTGTAAGAGGTATGTCAAATGCCTTTTATACAACTTAATATAACATTAGAAATCAATGAGATTTTTACAATATCTAAACACATTTCATACAAGAGCATCTCTTCCCAATGCAAACTATATAATTATAAATTGACAAATACTGTTTGCCACAAAAGTAGTATATAGTATATGAACATATCCTAATGTTAACACTTCATAAAAACATGGCTCTTCCATGGAAACAGCATTCTTGTCATCACAGTAAACCATCAGAACCAGTCTCAATCTTGATTCTACAATTCATTATGTGTGGAAAGACTACTGTACCCACATGGTGTTCCACTGAGATTAGCCAATAGTCTGCTCACAAGTAATAAATTCCTGAAATCTGGACCTCATTCAGTATGCAAATTGATGTACATAATGTATGTGACACACTGCATAGCCCCTAGCATGCTGGTACATATTGCATGTGACATTCCGTATAACATCTCTTACTTAGCCCAAGACTGGAACAACAACCCCTCGCCAGTGCCACTGAAATACAAGTACTTATCAATAACATTTTCAGTTCTTTACCTGGTAAATATGTAGGTCTAGTAAGCATGAAAATGCAATATTTAGATAAAGTTAGGTTGTTTGGGAGCTGGTCAGCAGGAATACGTCTGAATGTGTTGTTTGTTAACATGGGACTGGATGAAATGATGGCATTTCCTTAATTCTTAGCTTCGCCATGTTCAGAGACAGTGTTGATGGAAAATATAGTTTTGCAACCATAACAGCAAACAAATTTTGTTTGGAAATAAGTATAAAATGTATGTGTGTGTGTGAATATTATACACATATACTTGTTTCCACACTTGCCAGAGAAAGGAAACCATTATATGGCAAATGTCCAGCTGCTCAAATTATTCCACTGGCAAATGCTAAAATGTCTGTCAACATCACAAACAGGCTGGCAGGGATGTTTGAAGAAAGAAAATGAAAGCTGCCATTTATTCTGTGTATGACACCATTTAAACCATTTTTTCCAAAACATTAAATGTTGTATTGCCATTTAAAGTTTTAATCATTCATCAACATGACAGAAGGTGGAAAGTACATTATTATAAAGTCAAACAGATCAGTCCCAGAAATACCTACTAAAAAGTAATCAAGATCCTCAGAATAGGTAAAGGTGCTATCAACTATTGCAGATAGCTCAGGATTAAGATGGAACTCCAAACAGTAACAGTCAAATTTGGCTTAGTCTTGCAGTAGCAAGGACACAGCTAAGCCAGAGCAATTAGTGTTTTTCTAGGATGGCACTGGCATTTAATCAAGTGGCCTCTTAGCTTCTGGGACTTGTTTGGAAACCTACATCAGTTCAGAGATTCATGCTCCCGGTGCCGTTTCTTGTAAACAGAAGCAGTACATGAGAAATGCTGCAAGTCAGGTCTCAAAGTGCTTCCTAGGCCAAGCAGTGAACAAGCTTAGGTAAAGGGTACTCTCAGATCTCAGCAGAGCTGACTTGCTCAGGTCATGGTGGAGTTATATCAGCCAGAAGCACGCACTTGTCATTGTGCATTGTGTCTGGTTTGTGGGCACATAAAAGCTTTCAGTTTTCAATGTCAGATTACACACCGAACACACTTGAGTTTTGAAGTTTAAGTAAAAACTCAAGAAGGAAATAATATGATTTTAAAAATTCCTTTGAACACATCCTGCTGATCCTAATGATTTGTTGGGCACTTCAGTGTTTGTTGTGTGACAAGTTGGACTTTGGACAAGGTCAGCTCTTGAATCTTGATTATGTTTTTTTTTCCCTTGAGCCAGAAGACATTGATTTGTACATCTAGTTTACCTTGTTTTCTTAGCCATTTGTGACACAGTACAACAGTTCCCATCGAAAAAAGTGTCATGTAAATAAATTACAACTTTGGACGTATACATTAAATAATTTTATAAATGAACTTTAAAAATGAAGGAATAACAAATGCCAGTCCCAGCTTCTATGGTTGTAGTGATTATTCTGATCATGTTGTCATGTGTAATGAAGCACAGTCCCATCATTAATCAAAAGAACCAATCAGATAACTAATTTAGGCAATATTCTTTACCACAGGACATGTCGGTCAGTAAAAATGCATTAAAATAGCAAGAGATCAATAGTAGACACCAGGGACTGTGTTTACTAACCAGTCTTAAACTTTAGGGTATTATTTTCTCAGTCATATTGGGCATCTGCTTTTAAAAGGTAAAGCAAAACTTCAGATAAATGCCAGGATTTTATTTTTAGTCAACAATGTACATTAGACGTGCCCCATTATAAATAAATAAATTGTTATGTTATTCAATGATTTACAAAAAGTGGGCTTCTAAGACTCAGTAAAATATTTAAAAGTACAATATAACTAGGCTGGAATGACACACTGGACATGAAATGCTTGGCAATACAAGACTGTAAAAACTGTGTATGTCTTCAGTACCTTAAGTATGAGCTCACATCAAATACAATACCTAGCAAGCACTTCTTGTGAGCTGCCTTTAGAGCTCTTGTGTTTTACATAGTCAATACTTTTTATTTAAATACAGATTAAGAGGAACTTTTTACTGTCACCAAAACACTTTTTTGGGGACTTGGCTATTTTTTGTGACAATTTTTAAAAATTATTCCCATCATTGGAAAGAATATCTAAGATTCAAAATGTCACTATTAATTTTAATCCTTTTGAAAAGTTAGAAAGAGAAATATACAGTACAGACAGCCATCTGCAGTATAAAGAAAACATTCTACCACCATCCACATTGCTCCTCACCCACAGATATGTTACACGTTGACTGGTTTTGTACCAGAAAAGGCAGCTATTTCAAGTTGTTCGTGCCCCCCCTCCATCAGACCAAAGAACAATGATCAGACCTTCTGAAGTTTATATAAAGTATGCAAACACAATGAAGAGCTGCACCTAATAAGTTTTCTCAGAAACTAAGCAAAATCACAGTGAGACAGATTTTCAAACTTTTCTGTGGAATACGCATGTGGAGAGAGAGAGAGAGAGAGAGAGAGAGAGAGAGAGAGAGAGAGAGAGAGAGAGAGAGAGAGAGAGAGAGAGAGAGAGAGAGAGAGAGAGAGAGAGAGAGCTAAAATGCATATACTGAGAAGACAAGTAGTCCTGTGGCACCTTAGGGTTTGCCTACACTGGCATGTTTTGCCAAAAACTGCCTTTTGGCAACAAAGCAGTGAGAATGTTTACACTGCAATGCAACTTTTGTTGGGAAAAACACCCAAAAAACTTCCACCCTTGAGAGAGATTTTGTCTTTTCCCCTCCCTTTATTGTCAACGAAGAACCAGTGTGGACTCTGCTGTTTGTTTTATTGAGAGAACTGGCTTTCACCAGTATCCGACAATGCCTTCCCTGATGGCTGTGCTCAGTGTTTTGTGATCTCTGCTGCCCGGCAGGCATGCCCCCCTTCCCTTTCAAAGCTCCAGGAGGTATCTGACAACTGAGTAAGTTGTTCAATTCAGGGAGCAAAGAGAGAACAAATCATTGGAGTGCTTCTGTTCTGCTGCTGCAGGAGGAAGGCTGGGGAGACTTCTGTGATGCTTTAACATTCCTTAGAATAGAGAACTCACAGAGCTGCGAGGGACTCCCAAGAAGCTCATGACCTAATAAATGTGTTAGTCTCTAAGGTGCCACAGGACTGTGCATTGTTTTTAAATTTACAGACTAACACATCTTTATACTGAGATGGTTAAGCATGCAATGAGTAAGCATGCATGTGTGTTTTAGAACATGACACCTGATTTCTAGAGGTATTCTGCAGTACTCCTCACCTACAAAATCAGTTCCATGAACTTCATCCCAAAGTAAAAGATGGAGCTATAATTTAGAAATCCATTTGGTTATCTTCAAAATTGCATGAACTGCTGCAATTATGCTCAGGCAAAAGGAGCCAGCTACCAGAGCTGCTCTTCTCTTTCAGTGCTTCCACAGATGAGATTAGTAGGTTTTCTTTCTAATAATCCCTAGATTTGGGGATGTGAAGATTGGTGGCAGGGTATTACCTCACCTGCTCAGCTGCACTAGTGAGGATCTGTGGGAAGTGAGGAAAGTGCCAGATGACCTATTAAATCTTTGGCACTAATGATTTCTATAATTGAGTTAAATTATTTGAAAAAAAAAAACATTGTAAGGAAAATCAGCTGAAAGCAGCCATTATCTTATTCCAAATGGTAAAGTACACTTTACAGATAAAAAAATATTATACAACCATGTAGAACTATGACCCCCTAAAATTGTATGGCCAGACAACGGGAGTGATCTCTCTACTGTGTTAGAATTCATTCCTTATCAAATGAAACACACACAAAGTATAAAACTGTTTCCCCCTCCCCAAATAGAAAGGAAATGTCCCAAGGACTTTCACATATAAAGCCAGAACCAAAGCCCTTTGAAGTCAACAGAAAGATTTCCAATGATTCCCGGGGGCTTTAGAGGCCCAAGATACACACAAATATCCAGGATACCACAATTTGAAGATAAAAGCAATAAGAAAATGTGTGGTGGGGAGTATGTTTGCTGTTACTTTCTTCATTTAAAAGAAGAGAGAGAAAAAAAGAATGTGTTTTTTAGAAATCCTCCTCCACTGATACTTGGCTATTTACTGACATGGGAATTCAAACCACAGCTGGGGTTCCTTCGAACCAGCTTTGAAGCTCTGATTCAGCAAAGCACATAAGCAAATGAGAATTTTTGCTGACTTCAAATGAGACTACTCACACGCTTAACATTAGGCACATGCTTATATGCTTTGCTTGATTTAGGCCTAGGCCATTTGCTACAAGAGCAGATGAGTACTACAGTAATCTAAAACACACCTAGTTATAATTATTTTCAGAAGAATGGGAAAGCAGATCAGAGGGACTTTGGATGCTTGTGAGCCTTGTGTTTGTCAAGTATTCTCCTGTCATTGTATTTTTTTACCAAATACTATTTCTCTATATTTTTGTCAAAAATACAGGCACTTATTTGATTGTATGTAATTCAATTACTTTCTTTCACCCAGTAAAATAAGCTCATTCACACAAAAATTAGGATTCCTTTCCTTTTTTGGCTTGGATACAGCATCTTTTGTACCCAGCTAAGCAAGCTTCCCAGTGTTTGGCAATGATCCTGCTCAGAAGGACAGGATTTAGAACAGATGCGGGCTTCTCCATGTCAGGGTGCCACCAAGTTTTGGTTGATCAGTAAGATGTATAATGAAGTATGACAGAATATAGATTTCCAACAGAAAATAATTTCTAATAGGGGAAGCTGCTGGCTTCATTGCTGAGGATACCCAGTTCAGTTAAAGATAGGCCATATCTTCAAAGTTTGGATGTTAACCTTGTGACTTCTGATATACACTTCAGCTGATTTTAGTATCTGAGACTCTCTATCCAGTTGTAATTACATAACTCACATGATAAGAGAAACAGCCATGAAAATAATGCAAACATTAAAAACAGGACAAAAAGATTTGATCAGGCATTAGGTATATGCAAATTGAGCATATGTTTTCATTGCATATTACCCATCCCTTCCCCCAGAAGTGGAAGTTTAGAAAGTTAGATCATTACAATTTGGCCATTGGGTGGATTTCTGTAAATTAATGGAGTATTTTCATCACAGGTAGATACAGAACTTGGTCCCCTTAAAGTAAATAGAAGATTTTCCATTAACTTAAAGAAGGCTCATACGTTGGTTGCTGTAATACATTTTATATTGTGTATGCTCAAAAATGTTAACAGTGAAAACATCTTTTTCAGTTTTACTAAGCCATAATATTCTTTTAAAATTAACAGTAAAAAGGAATATTGTCAAATATTTTTCAGCAGTTTTAATTTTTTGTTTTTACTGTTTGTGCTCAAAAATAAATATCCCTCTATCTTCTAGTTTAGAAGAAAATGGCATTCTTTCTTTTGTTTCAAATGTATCACAAACCAATCTGTCTTTCTGTAAACGTTCTTGGTTACACAATATCCTTATAACAAACTCACTCTATCACAGATGAAATGTTAAAAGATACTGAAATTTAGCCCTAATGTTTTTCTACTTTAAAAGCAATGGGGACAAAACCATCTTAAATCCAGCTAGCCCTCATTCATGATCCAAACTGGAAAAAAAATGGATATAAGCTCTTATAGCAAGGACTCCAAAATGGGAAAATGTATGAACAACATATATCCAAGCAGCTGTATAAAGTTAACATCAAATTGTACTGTATTATAAGCGGGGTAAATTAAAGCAAAAACAAATGGTTAGCGCATGTCAACAAAGTCCACATGGAGAGCAAGTTCATGGCCAACCAGTGCAGGATAGATTCACACACCATCTTGCTGTGAACTAATTGTCCCTGTAGACAAGCTCTTATTAACTGTGAGTTCCAACAAAAAGAAAAAAAGTTCCAGAAGATACAGGTGCTCCCTGCAAGTTGCTTTTGCTATCTTGCACATCTTTTAAACAATCTTCAAATTAAATTTGGCATTTGTGATATTTTTCCTCATCTTCAATGCTTTTGTAGGAAAATGGTCTCGTTTCTCACTGCTATACATTTAATAATAATAGTATTAGACTACATCATTCACTTTAAATCTAAGAAAATGAGACTGTGATAATAGTACATAATTTTGTGTTAATACCCCAATAATATTCTTGCCCTGCATACAATCTCTTGCTTGTTTGAATACTTTGCTCAATGTAGGTTAATCAGTGACATCCCGTAGGTTTTTAAATAGTATGTCTGAGGCCCTTTACTAGAGATTTTATACCTGAATGTGGATGTATCTGACAGGTTCTTGTGCAACATGATACTGTAGTGCACTCTTTCTGATTTTGAAGTACAGACAACAGAACACATCCTCGCTATTGTAAACTGGCCCATGTCCCAACTGAAGCCAATAGCGCTACAACAATTTACATCAGATGTTGATCTAGCCTAATGTAAACTAAAATGCTAATTTTCAGTGCAAATCCATGTTGTAGTAGATGGAGTAATAAAAGGAAAAGAAGATGAAGCTTAGAAAAATTATAAAATGTAACGACAGCAATAGTAAATATATAAAATGAAGTTTGATAAAAAGATACCAACTATATTACCTTATCTTTTACATGTAAATGATCTTCAAAAAACAAAAAGAATGTGTGTATATATATATATTATACAGTTTAATAACTCTGCTCTAACTACAAATTAATTCAAATCTTGTACTTGCATTAAAAATGAACTCTATTTTATGTTGATCATTAACTCAGAATATTTCACACTAGAGATTTGTCATATTAAGGAGAATTGAAACCACTTATATCAATTAATTGTATTATGCATAATCTCTACATAGATTACCAAAAATAATTTAGATTCTGTATTAAGGAAATATTAAATACGGATTTTTGTAATGAGTCATGACCCAAACTACTATCTAAAAAATACTGTGGAACAGTAGAAGGGATAAAAGCAAAAGAAGTGTTAATTGATAAGTAGCACCACTTAACCCATGAGCATAATAAAAAATAAAGGTAAAAGACATTAAATAATTAAAAGAAAAAAGCTACCTACTCTAAGTTAGTATGGCAAGAACACAAAAACCCAGGAGACCATGAGAGGGAACATTCCCTAGAGCCCACAGAGGCAAATAACTATAAGGGCAAGTTGTAGCAAGTGCAAGAAGGTGAGAGGCAATGCAGCAAGGCACTTAACATGTTTGGAAGTAAAATCCAAACTTATATTCAAAGGGGAAAGTTTAATATAATATCCTCTGACTTGATGACAATGGATGAAAACCACATCATCTGAATAGTAAAGGAGACACAACAGGAAATGTTGGATTAGGGAAGCAAACAAAGTGGGCAGGCGTATTAATTCAGACTGCCTAGTAATTGTGCAGTAGTAAGCAAGCTACATCTGTGGCTGTGGACATGGGCCTCATATGGGTACATCTAAACTACATCCCTTTTTTGATAAAGGGATGTAATTTAGATGTATCGAAATTGTAAATGAAGCCAGGATTTGAATTTCCCGTGCTTCATTTACATAATGGCGGCTGCAGCTTTTTTTCAAAAAAAGCTGCTTTTCAAAAAAATAAAATGTGCTCAAGATGGGGATCATCTGACAGAAATGCCCCATTTGAAAGATCATGTAACCCTCAAAAAATGAGGGTTACAGGATCTTTCAAAATGGGGCATTTCTGTCGAACGATCTCCATCTTGACCACGGTTTTTTTTTCGAAAAGTGGCTTTTCGAAAAAAAGTCATAGCTGCCATTATGTAAATGAAGCATAGGAAATTCAAATCCCAGCCTCATATACAATTATGATATGTCTAATTTACATCCCTTTATCGAAAAAGGGATGTAGTTTAGTTGTACCCTTAAGAGTTAGAAGGGAAACAATTTGGAAAAGTAATGGCAGCTGGTATAAACTGGAACCTGACATGTTGTTTCCCATTGTGTTACCCTGGGACAGGATTTTCAGTTCTTCAAACAGATCAGTGATTGTCAGGAGAATGACCAAACCAGAAATGGGAAAATATGGGGAAAAATGCTTCATAAATATTCACTCATGCTTTCTACTGAAATCTGTTTTAGTCAAATTCACAGAAAAAAGGCTAAATTTATTGGACACATTATGAAAACTATTGGTTCAGAACCAGATCGATCCACTGAGATAGAAGTAAGATCCTGGATCTACTTTGTCACTAGAAGTCAACACATGCAGCAAAATGTATTGGAACAGAGTTCTCACCGTTGACTAATTCTGGTCTCAGCTATATCTATTTAACCAAGTTTGAACAGGTGTTTTAGTGCATGATCTGATATTCACCACATCTGCCTTTGTTGAGCTGTTAAAAAAAACACGGATAAGTTGCACAGGGAGCACTTAAATGTATGTCCCTGCAGCATCTCAGAACATCGAGTTTTAACTATGTGCATTTGCATAGGGGAAACAGACCCTTGCCCATCTTTAGGGTCCATTTCCCATGCAGTATTCTGGCCTTGGGAAATGTTTTTGTTTGCACTCATATCTTGGTGGCCAGAGAAATAAGCATGCATCAGAAATTAGGGCATGCATCTGGGAGCTGAAGTTCAAGTTCTAGTTCCACTGACCTTTTAACTATTTATATAACATGAAACGATTTCAGCAGTAGAGACTGAGAAAATTCTATCTCAGAAAACCCTGTGACTCAGTGGCAAGGCACTCTTCTGCGTGTGGGTGAGTTTAGTGCAAGGCCTAGCTCAGCATTGGGAGGGGTAGAATTTAACTCGGAGGAGTGCTGTAACCACTGAGTTAACAATTAATGAGGGGCCTCATCATCTCCTCTTCCCGTGTTGTTTCGCATGAGACCCAAGCTAAAAGGAGGCCTGTGAAAACAACTATCAGATCAGATGCTGTAGGATAGACAGACAAAGCAACGCTTACTTCAGGCTTGCTAACATGTGGGGGGTGGGGAGGAAGGGCACTTGCCCTTGGGCCCAATGATTCAAAATGGCCCAGGGCACCTAACTGCCGATGCCATTACTGTGACAGCAGCAGCACATAGAGCCTTAGGTCCTCTAAATTGCCTCTGAAGCTCTGCACCACACACAGGAGCGGCCCTAGATGAGCTGCCAGCAACTGGTGCCCTAGGCAAAACGCGTGATCGGTGTGCGATCGGTGCCCCGGCCTCCAAAGCCCTCAATGGCCATTTATCTTAGCGCCCTAGGTGATCACCTAGTTTGCTTGTATTGATGGGCTGCCACTGACCACATGTTGTTAGCGTCTTTGAGGCCTGAGCAGCAAGACGGCACTGAGACCTCGCCCCGGGGGTCTAGCAAGGTTGACAGCTCCACTGGCCTAGTTTGAATATACTGCCAAGGATTAAGTGTGAGAAAGGCACCTGGATGTCCATGTTACATTCCATGAGGTGTAACAGTTAATTCAAACTAAGGACTTCGTTTGAATTCCTGTTTCACTGCTGCGTGTAGCCGCGGGCAGTTACTTCGGATTAGTGGAATTTAAAAATGGTGACCGGATGGGAAGATGCAAATAAAGCCATGGGATATTTAAAACCTGGGCTTCATTTGCGACTTTGAATGCCTACATTAGCCTCCCTAGTTCGAACTAGGGGCTAGTGTAGACATACCCTACAAGAAGAATCTGAAAATGGACTTGGTAAAATGAGTTTTTCTCAATATTAGAAGCATTAGACAAATATTTCATATCACATGTCTAAAATAGTGACTCCAAGGCAACCAGTGGACCGGATGAGTGTGCTTCCTTCATCCTCAGTGACTTCACCACTGAGTTACAGGGTTTTCTAGGGGAAGAAGCTTTCTCAATCTCTCCTGTTGAAGTTGTTTCATGTTATATAAATAGTTGAAAGGCCAGTGGAACAAAGACTTGAACTTTAGGCCCCTGCATCCCAGGTGCATTCTCTAACTTCTAGATTATCTAATGCAAGATTGCTGTAACCAAGATGGTGTCCTGCAATAGGGTAGATTTGCTAACTGCACTTGTGTGCCTAGAATTTATGGTGTATGCCACTTGACCCGTATCAGTGCTCTGATTGGGTGCAGAGGGAGCATATGTCTCTTGGAGTCAAAGTTTTTTGCCATTAACATACACCTCACTTCACATGCCCTTTCGTTACATATGTGTCACTTCAGTAATATTGGGAGAGGGGAGGGAAGGGGAAAGATATTCAGACAGAAACCAATGGAATCTGGTGACCCTGCATATGGGCAACAGTAAACAAAACGTCTCATGGGCCACACATAGAACCCCGATTAGCCTTTTGTGGCCCATGGGCCACAGGTTGCCGATTACTGCCCTAAGAAAATGGTGAAATCCGAATAATATTTGGATGATTTTTTTAAATAAAAGTGGTTTTAATTAACAATGGCCTTTCTTAAATTAAAAAAAAAAATTGACTATTTATTTAAAAAGTAAGGGTATGTCTACACTACCCCACTAGTTCGAACTAGGAGGGTAATGTAGGCATACCGCACTTGCAAATGAAGCCCGGGATTTGAATTTCCCGGGCTTCATTTGCATAAGCGGGGCGCCGCCATTTTTAAATCCCCGCTCGTTCGAACCCCGTGCCGCGTGTAGCCACGCAGCACGAACTAGGTAGTTCGAACTAGGCTTCCTAGTTCGAACTACTGTTACTCCTCATTCCACGAGGAGTAACGGTAGTTCGAACTAGGAAGCCTAGTTCGAACTACCTAGTTCGTGCCACGTGTAGCCACGCGGCACGGGGTTCGAACGACCGGGGATTTAAAAATGGCGGTGCCCCGCTTATGCAAATGAAGCTCGGGAAATTTAAATCCCGGGCTTCATTTGCAAGTGCGGTATGCCTACATTACCCTCCTAGTTCGAACTAGGAGGGTAGTGTAGACATACCCATAAAGAGACTGTGGCTTTCTGGGGGATTTTAATAAAATATATCATGGAACTGATACATT
Organism: Pelodiscus sinensis; assembly: GCF_049634645.1. Classification (NCBI taxonomy): domain Eukaryota; kingdom Metazoa; phylum Chordata; order Testudines; family Trionychidae; genus Pelodiscus; species Pelodiscus sinensis. Next base: position 24,815,697 of record NC_134722.1, read on the forward strand.
TTGTAATATTTTAATATTTTAATAATATTTGCACTAAAATTATGGAACGCCACCCTTAAAAAGTTGCAAGTTGCAAGAAATGGGTCTGTATTGAACACTTTAAATTCAGTCAGAGGCACCATAAAAATGGACAAAAATAATATTGAGTGATAGACCTAATTTTAATTTTGGATAAAGCATATGTCCAAGAATAAACAAGAAACCATAGACATCTTCTCTGGGCTTGGCAGAGGATAGAACTGTTTTTTAAGCCAAAAAGCTGACTTGGAAGAATCATGGTCGGGTAAATAAATTAAGTATAGGTAGGACTAAGTTTTACTTTTCTTCCCTTGTAGTTGGGATACATCAAACTTTATTGTTTCTTCTTCTTCTTTCTAAAAGCATTCAGAATGTCTTTAGCGACATTATAAATACATAGCCACCTAGGATTCTAAAACAATCTGGAATATCATAAAAGCAAATATATAGAGGCTACTGTCATTTGAACTAAAGGGGAATTTCCATTAGGTCTTAGCAAGTGAAGGCCTCCCATCAACTAGTAAAGAGAATTGGTACACAAACCAAGCACACTAATCATATAAGTTTGTAACATTCTTTATAATATGGCAGATACAAATAATGATTTATCAAAATTAAAATCTCCCTCTCTTACTAGAAAACTAAAGTCTCTTGGACCCAGAAGATTCTTTGCAATGCCTTGCAGTTTTTGTTTCCACTTCAGCATTTAAAGAGTTCAAAATATTTAAAGGTTCCATGTTACCATGTGCTACAACTTATAATGTCTTGTCTTGCCTCTTAGGATTGCCTGCTCAGGTATACAAAGATTTCAGTTTACCTATATTGGACTCTTGCACGAGTGTTAATGATGAGTAATAATTATTCATAATTAACTATGATGTAATGAGTCCTACATTTGAGTCGGTTTTACTGCATTCTTCTTTTGCAAAGTGGTCAAAGCTCGGCCTTCATCATGTGATCCCTAACTGCTGTTACACTCACTTGTGTCATGCCTGTGAGTTCACATTGATGTATCACATTACCTCCATATCAATTTAAGAATCACAAATGAATGACAACATGGCAATAACAGGCTACCAATACTACAGATAAAACCTTCCGTTGGAAGGAAGGTGTTTTGAATGCAGTAGCATCTCCTCATTCTTTCAGAGCACAAACTCTTTGATGCTTTGGTTTTAGTCAAGTCTGGACATAGAATGCTCAGGTACTGTACAGAATCATACAAAATATTTGCATTGACCCATATGAACTGGGCCTGGGGTCTGAGGACTTGTGAAAGGTCATGCTTGTGAAAGTTCAGGTCCCTTGACTGCCCTTTCCCCACAAAGGGTTACCCTCCTAAAGACCTACCAGGGATTATCTGGATAGGAACATTTCCCCAGTTCCAGCCTTCCTTCACTGCCTCTGCAACTCAGTAACATGACATCTTCATCAATAATCCTAAGGCTCCACTACTCACAGACACCAGGGATAAGGAAACTGCTATGTGGGGTACCAATCTGAAGAAGGTCCTAACCCCAGCACATAAAACAACAACAACAGCAACAACAAAATGTGCACCAGAGTAGTATACTGGCAATCCAGCATGCTCTGTCATCAGGGTCTTCTTTCCTTTTCCAGTGGGGGATGGAAATTTAGACAACCACAATATTCTTAATTTAGACCAAATAGCTCTACAATTTTTAATGTCTGAGAAAATCATTCCTAACTGCAAAGAAATAAAGTGGAAGTTAGGGAATAGCTTGTGATGCACAATAGACTGGAAAGTGGTTGATAGAATGAAACTCCTAACCAAAATATTGGGTTATCGTGAACTGAAACTAAAGACAAGTACTGAACACTGACTGACTCTTGTCAGAGCTGTCAATGAAAGCTTCATGAAAGATGCCTTGTTTTGCCAACTGTGCCAAGATATCTATTTATTATGGGCCGTGTGTACTGTTCTATACCTGATGCCAGGGCAAACACAGTACCCCAAATAGCAAGTAGGCATGTTTCATCACTCTCTCTTCTGATGTCATGACTGAAAGGGACTCCCAGTTGTGCAAAGTGATAGGTCATTGTTCACCAGAAGTAGCTGTTTTTCAAATTAAAAATTATGTGTTTTGCTAATAAAATAAACACTGGATTAAAATCTGTTTATTGAAGTCTGAATGTACAGAATACATGTCCATTGCAAAATAGATGTGGATATGAATTTTTAATGGTAAATATACTAGGGCATCTAGGATGAAGACTTTAGTGCTCTGACGTAATGGATGTTTTGATAGTCAGGGAATGGAAACAAGACTGTGGAATGAACTCCTACAAGAATTTAGGTCCATTCCAAACTCTCCACCTTCCATGCTAAGTGCAAGGCATATTTCTCTGACTTTGCCTTTGCTAACATTAACATAAAGTGATATGTGTGTATCAAATAAAATTCCAAAAACACATTCCACTGCACACACTTTCCCCCCGGGAAGAAAATGAGAGAACAATCACATGACAGGTGTTAATGATGTTACTTAATGCACTGCTGAAAGGTGCTCAGATATTACCTTGATGAGCATGGTATAAAGGACCTAAATAGAATAGAACCCACAAAATTCTTTAGCTTCATTTTTAAAAATCAATAATTGGAGTGCCAAATGTAGCACTCACTTGTACCAATGAAATCCAGATGAAATACATTGTCATTACGAAGGTTACTGAAGATTTACGGTGCTATAACTAAGGACAGAATTTGGCCCTATGGTTTAATTAACATTTTAAATCAAATCCAGATTTGAAAAAGTTCCAAAATTTCAAATGATCATAAATACCATTGGTATAGAATATTAGACTAGGACATATTTTGTACATTCTTTACTTTAAAGATGTGTATTTTCTTATCAAAGAATAATTACTGTTATGCTTGAAATTATCATCCTCACATTCTTCAGTGAAGTTAAATGACTGCTGAATGTTAAATTTTTCCTTTGATCAGGGATTCAAAACAATTTCTAACAAAACATTGGGAGCACTAGGGATTTTAAGAGGTTATGTCATTAAAGGGTTCTGTGCTCTTTCCACATATATACTTGTTCCAGGGAATCCGTATTTTCAGTAATAAATAATGTTTTGAAACAAACAGGTGATTTCTGTAAGAAGAATCGACTGTACTTTTTTTTTAAGGCAGTGGTTTCTGTAGAAACCTTTTCTCTCTTTGTCCTCTCCTATCTGCAGGGTATTGACAGCTCTGACAAGACTTTGATTATCTAGTCAGCAGGAGTCTGAGACTTGTCACTTGTCAGGTGTGAGCCGACAGTCACGCAGCTGATGAAACAATTGAAAGGAGATAGGCTGAGCACCAGGACGATCAGGGTCATCAAGCCCAAAATGTTCAGCTGTCTAGCGAGGGGAACTGCTTACACCTCTCTTAATGACTCAAATAAGGCAGGAGAGCAAAGCAGGGAAGAGCTAGATAAATACAAATACACAAAGGGTGGGGAGGGTGGAAAAGCTCCAGTTGTCAGCATCTGTTTCTTCCACATGGTGATGCAGTTTTGGCCAGATCCTGGGAAGGGCTGAGCACCTCCAACTCTAGTTGAAGTCAGTGTAAGCTGCAAGTTTTCTCCTCTCCAGCCTTGGCGCTTAGCTATTATAGGAGTGTAAATGTGATGGTGCCACTCAGTAATACCGATCTTCAGCACCCAGCCTGTTCTCTAATGCAATTTTCTCTCTATCTCCCCCCATCTCTGCCCCAGAGAAGAGCTGGATTCTTTTCAATTACATCTTAAAATGGATATTGAATGGCAAGCCCATTCAAAACAAGAATGATGAGGATCTGGAGGAGGAGAGAGAACAATTCAGCATTGAACAACCACATTCATCAGTGTAAGCTTTCTGTTGGGGTTTTCAAGCTTAGATCTTGACTGTAATACCATGTCATTTATTCCTAATATTAAGGGAGAAATTCACTAACCAACATGAGTGAAAGGTCAGCACAGTGGCTTTACACACAGTGGGGGAATTAATGCCAGCTCCGACAGCTTCCAAGGGACCCAGCCGCCGACATTAGATAGAAATTTCAGCTGTGATAAGTGGCTTCCTTAGTCAATATGCTAAGTAAGAGACCTGTTTAGCAGTATTTTCTGCTATGCAGGATACAGATTTAGTGTACTGGCAATGTTGATGACATGCCTAATAATCTACACTTCAGTACTATGCTCCTCACCACAAACCCCCAAAGGGAAACATTTTACCCTCATACACAGGCACATGACAGTGTGATCTGTGAATGTACATCATAAGCACAGCACATTTAGTGTGCCATACACACAGCTCAAATAATATATATAATAATATTTCATAGGAAGGCTTAGGCAAAGAAGGCTGTATATAACAGCATTCATCAGTTGCAATTGGCAGGGCTATGAACAAAATGCTTTCTAATAAATCCCCATAATCCGTAACTAATATCATCACTGTATACATTTTATACAACTACGGGGTCAGTAGGCAGGAGCTTATCCTAAGAACATTTCACATAAAAGCGGATTAGTAATGATGCAGTACACTTGAAGATCATTCAGGAACTTTAACTAGAGGAAAAACCAGGTGTTTCATTCACCAGTGGTGATTCTCACAGAACACACACTATCCCTGTTTTCTGTGATCTGCACAAGTTCTCTATGTCCTGGTCTACACTACAGTGGAAAGTTGAATTAAAATATGCAACTCAAAATATGTTAATTATATAGCTAGAGTTGACATATCTTAAATAGTGTTTCCTCACTGTCTACACAGCGGGAGGTGAACAGGAGCAAACGCTCCCATCGGCTTCTCTTACTCCTCATGAGGAGCAGGAGTACCTGCACCAATGGGGGCACCTTCAGAGTTCAATTTAGCAGGTCTTTAATAGATCCCCCAAATCAAACTCTGGAAGATTGACCCCAGCACTGTCGATCTTCCGTGTAGTGAAGACGTGGCCTACTTCTACTGGAGCTTCAGGAGGTAGCCAAGTTAGTCTGTACAGGATAAACTTAATATATAGATGCTGTACAGGATAAACAAAATATATAGATGCTATCATGAGCTTTCATGGGCACAACCTTCTTCAGAGCTCATGATACCATCTATATGTTTTGTTAGTCTATAAAGTGCTACTAGACCAGTTTTTGTTTTTTTAAGTTTATTCTATTGGGGTGCCATTCACGGAGTACTTCCTAAGCATTAACAGCTAAATAGTGCACTCAAACAAATTAGATAGGAAATCCACTTTTTAAATTAAATTATAACATACATTCTAATACAAACTTAATTAGTGGCAGAAAATTCTGCTGTCAGTTACATCTTTGTAAATAAGGAGTAACTTCAGTGATTTCAACAGTGCTACTCCACCTTTATACTGATGAACCGTAACTGACAACAGAATTTGACCTTCTATCAATCTTTTAAATCATGAGCTGCATTTATTTGTTTACCTGAGCTACAAACAAGCCCCTCTAAGTTCAGGAGTTTTCTGCTGTTTCCATAAGATTGGTTATCGATGTTCATTAAACCTTGGGATACTTGGACATATGTAGAAGATAAGCATGGATTAACTATGTCTGACTGTGCATATCAATTAGGGGGAAATTAATATTACACTAAGATAAGATGGTAATGAAAATCCACAAAGCCAGGACATGCAGAATCAGAGATGGAAATCGGGGTGAACTAATATATGACACACATTATAGGATACAATTCCACTATCAAAGGGAAGAGTCTTAAACCAAAGAAAGATAAGAAAACAAAAAAGGGTGAGAGATGCTATAGTATTCAGTATGAAATGCAGAGGGAAGTCTGTGGGAGTAAACTGGAAAATAACTTTAAAAGTTAACTTTTGCATAACTGTGTATTAAATTAAACCACAAGACAGCTTAGTACAAAACAGCTCTGTGAATATCTGTCTGATACACTAATCGTTTCTGGCGCAAACAATTACACCATGCTGCCATGTATGAGTCTGGATCTGCATGAGAGGCATTTTTCATTGAGGATTTCAAAGCACTTTCTAAAGCACAGGTCAGCAACCTTTTCAAACCAAAGAACCAAAACTACATCAAAATTCAGAACAAGTGGTCAACAAAGAGCCAGTATAAGAAAGCCCATTTGCATGACTGAAAATATACAATCTACTAATATTGATAATTGGCAAGATGAATAATAATAGCATAAATGAAACACTGTACTCACAGACTTTATTTCATGAGACTTCTGCTGTGGCTGGGGGTGTAGATTGTGGTGTGCAGGAGTCTGTGTTAGGTATATGAGGGGCTTAGGGCTGGGTCTTGGGGGGTGTGGGAGGTTCAGGAGGCAGGGCACTGGGGGTGAGAAGTAGAGTATGTGGGGAGGCCTGGGGCTGGATTATCTTACATGGCCAGGGCTGGGCTGCTGTACCTGGGCAGCAATGGTTGGACGAGGAGCTGGGCCAGTATCTCTATAGCTGGATCGTGGCCTCCACTCCTACTGGTGCCGCAGCAGGAGGGGGGCCACCATCAGCCCTTCCTACAGTCAGATGGGGGCCAGACCATGGGGCCTGTCCCAGGATCAGAGCCAGGGTCACAACGCTGCGGCCAGATGGGGACTGGGCCCCAGCCTGAGTCAAACCATTGCAGCAGGGCTGTTGCAGCAATAGTGGGCCTGCTGGGGCTGGGTCGCAGGTTCAGCCCCAGCAGCACGGCGGCTAGAGACAGACTGCTGCAGTCAGACGGGGGCAGGAGCCGGGCAGCTGCAGCCAGATGGAAGCATCTGCCACCACCAGCCCCTCTCACTACC